>NC_090878.1:9454117-9494117 GCF_036669935.1 Montipora foliosa | reverse complement strand
GAGTGAAAACAGTCTATAGAACAACTTCACAGTTACAGTAAAAGCTCCTTATAAATGCAAACACAGACTAGTCACTATCGACACATCTACAGATCCACTTTATCCTCTTTGTCTCTTATTAGTTCTATTTAACTTCTTTTATTTTTGAAGTAGTCGAAATTGCCAGTCCAATGAACTTGTTCGTCCGTTTCCCAGCCACTTCCACTGAAATTTGTCCTCCGTGTTTTAAAGACAAGTGAATCACACTACGAAGAAGTAATCGTTCAACGTAATACCATTAAAACACACTCATTAATTATACTACGATATCACTCACATTTTGATTATTTTTCCAAAAATTTGTTATTATCAAGGATTTCGATATAACGAACCCTCGATATCACGAACCAATTGCCTTAGTCTATTGGCACTTCATTTATTTGTAAACATTAAGCAATGTTCACCGGTACATTATCCGTTGTTATGAATGACCAATCCAGACTTCAACTGGCTGCAGAAACATTTACTTGTTTTCTTCCTTACTTGGCAAATTTGAATATCACTCAAATTAAAAACTACCTCTTCTAAAATTACCATACTTCTGCGCCACATGGTATTCAGAGTAAACGCTTAAAGAAGCGCCTTTTACTCCCTCTTTCTCGGGAAAACGCTCGAGCTTAAATTTCGGCTTCGTCCTTTTTTCCTTTCAGTCACCAATCGCACTCAAGATTGTACAACGCATTCGCGAAGTTAACCAAAGCCCATACGTGGCATGGTTGTACAAAGGCGTCTTCAACTTTTATAGCGCATGCCTACGTGCACATGTGGCATTGAACGAAAATGGAGTCGTTGAAAGTCTGAGCGCGAATATGGTGTCTTCTAATAATTTTCGCCGTACGCTCACACTAAAAGATGTCGAGAGTTTTCGGAACGCGTCGGTCCGCGAACTTTACGAGAGATCACTTTACCAGTGAAAATTTATCAGTGAACGTAATGAGAATCACTGGCATCACTTTAAAGTGATAAAGTGATAAATAATAATCTAGCCAACATCTCTACTGTATTTCTTTTTCGTTGTTTTTCTTCGTTTTGGTTTGCTGTGGATCATCTAATTCATTATGCTGGATGTTCAAGTATACTATCAACACAATAAATTAGTTGTAAAACAGAGGAAGGCCTAAAGATCCACATAATACGTGCCCTTTATCTTTTTGGCTGTAGTAACATTAACGACAGACTTCCTGTAATACTGAATATGGTAATTGGAAATGTATTTGTTGTAGTAATTAATATTTGGCCATTGCGCCCTTCACAGATTGGATCGGAACAATGCAAGCGCCTTCAAATCGCAGTCAACGCTTGTAAAACAAGCTAAAAAAAAAAGAGTCAACGATTAAAGATATATCTCAGTTGGAAAAATTGCGTGAAAATTCAGGCGATGACGCAAGGAAAAGACAAACAAGACAAGAGGCCCAACAGATTTGGCAGCTTGTGTTCTACGTCTGGTTTGCTGTTGTCTGTTGTGTGTTGTATCGCACTGATTCATGTGGAACTCAGAATACAACAACATCATCGACTGATATCACACACAGTAACATCCTGTGATCAGCTTGAGACAAAGATCCTACGAACAGTGGAGCAGAATTACAGAGAATGGCAAGATGATAAGGAACAATGGAAACAGAGAAAAGGTCAGTTGACTGAGGATTCTACGATACTTTTAAAGGTTTTAACGCTGTCATTGTTTGTCGGGCTTTTTGTCAGTCCTTGTTTACTTGCGATGCCACTTCAACATTTATAAATTTCCTACCATTTTAGTTCTTCAAACAAATGCTCAAAAATAAGTTCCACAAAAGCTTTGCTTACTCTTAGCCTCAGCCTGAACGGAAGCCATCTTATATATGATGGTTTCTTAATTAAGCTTTGCGTAATAATCATGAATAATGTGCACTGCTAGGACTGACATGTCAAACGCCCCGGTAGAATATTTGCCGTAACAACAAGTACGATGGTGAGTTTCAACTGTTCAGCTTGAACTGTGGTTGCTGAATTCAGTAAAATGTATCAGTGCTTCTAATCGATATCAACTGATTTCATCTGTCCAAAAGGTAATCAAAACACCTGGTCCAGACAAAAACGCGCTTCACCCGAACAGTCACAACTGAAATATATCCAATCAGCCTCTGATGTAAAACTGCTGATCAAACAAGAGCTTCAAACACTGCAAAACCAAATTTGTGCCAAAGATGAAACTCTCTGCCTATCAGGACAAAAAGGAAATAGTGAAAAACGAGGAAGACCGGGAACCAGGGGTAGACCAGGACCCCCTGGGAGACCCGGGCCACAGGGACCTCCTGGTAAACACGGCCCAGTGGGACCTCAAGGACTGATAGGCATGAAAGGGGATATTGGGATTCCGGGTAATACTGGTCCCGTGGGACCAACCGGCCCGCCAGGACAAAAGGGCGCCAAAGGTGAACCGGGCCAGTCAATCGCGGCTCCTTCTCTGCTTCAGCCTCCAACGGAAACCACGATTAATGAAAGTCAAACAGCCATCTTGAAATGTTCAGCCAATGGAAATCCATTACCAAAAGTCGAGTGGTCTAAGCTGAATTCATCACTTCCGGCTGGACGCTACGTGATTCAACCCAGTGGTGCTCTTATTCTGAGGAATGTTAGACCTGGAGACGAAGGAGTTTTCAACTGCAGAGCAGAAAATCTCTTAGGAAGCGTCAAAGCTTCAGCTAAGCTGACTGTTCAGTGTAAGTTTCCTTTCTCATTTATGTTTCGTCACTATCCTTTCAGGATCTAATTCATTTCAAATATTTTTTTAAATGAAGGAAAGGTTACGTTTATACAAACGTTGGCCGTGTAGCACTTATATTTTAAACAGAGTTAACTGAATAGAGTGTAATGTGAAGTGCTAGATTTCAATCCCATACGAACCATGTGAGCGTTAGCCTTACAGATGGAAATGGGCCCACACATGGACAGAGAAAAACTCTGACCAGGGTGGGAATTGAACCCACGACCTTCGGGTTAGATCTCCGCCGCTCTACCGACTGAGCTACAAGGTCAGACGGGAGCAGGCCGTGGGAAGTGAAGATGTTAAAGTCACGGCAATGAACATGTACAAGGACAAGGAAAGGTTACGTTTATACAAACGTTGGCCGTTTAGCACTTACACTCTATACACTCTATTCAGTTATTTATGTACTTGTACATGTTCATTGCCGTGACTTTAACATCTTCACTTCCCACGCCCTGCTCCCGTCTTCACATTACACTCTATTCAGTTAAATTTTTTTAAATCGATTGTTTCAGGCCAGTTACTGCAACACAGTCAATGTGGTATCGATAAAGGACTTAACACGTTTTTTATTCTATGGCGGCAGCATTCTAATCCATTAACTTGATTGTTTAACAAATCGAAAGTGGTTCAGCGTTGTCTGTACTCTTATCGACAACGATATTCGTCATCACAGTGGTCAAAATGTTGTGGACAACGCTGAACCACTTGTTTTTTTACCACAATATTCAACGCCAAATAAATTGTTTATTTCAGAGCGTGACCAAAATCATGACATAAAGAAAGAGCAAGCGTTGTCTATAACTTTCTCGCAATATGATTGGTTTATTTCCCAAAATGAGCGTTCCTAATTGGCTGTTACATTGCGAGACATATTGACGCGAGCATGACGCGACCAGCGTTGTCTAGACTTTTATCGACAACGGCAAATTAGCCAATCAGATTGCGAGATTACAAGCAATTGTGGTTAAAACTTTTTTTGACAGTCGCTCCTCGGCTTTTCCTGCCATCCACCGAAATATTGGCACAAGAGGCACAAAATGTCACCATCGCCTGCAATGCTACTGGTCAGCCGCAGCCAAGTGTCATATGGTCCAAAGCATTTGGTAGCTTGCCAGTCGGAAAGACAAAAGTGACCGAGGGAAATTTAATAATATTGAAAGTGGCAAAGAACGATAGAGGAACATACATTTGTAAGGCGGTGAATATTCTAGGATCGACAAGAGCAGTGGCTCAACTCACAGTATTTTCTCGTTTGCGCTTTAAAGTTCGTCCTCCCAACAAAGTTACAATTGCTTTAATTGGTTCAACTGTTCGATTGCCATGCGCGGCCGAAAGTGAACTGAGACCCACTATCACGTGGACCAAGGACGGCAAGTCTTCACTTCCCTCATATTCCAATGGAACCCTGGTTCTTGAAAACATAAAGAAATCTCATGAAGGATCTTATACCTGCAGAGCCACAAATGCACTGACAACAATACAGGCAAATGTGAAAATAGACATTCCTGTTAATGCAACATCCTGCGCTGAAATACGGAAGTACGTCAGCAGTTACAGCGGAAAGTACATCATTGATCCAGATGGCCCAGGAGGTCTGGCACCATTTCATGTGTACTGCGACATGAAAGACAAGAATGGCGTTGGGGTGACAGTCATCAGTCACAACAGTGAAAGCAGAACCTACGTCAAAGGTTATGAACCTCAAGGTAGCTATTCACGTGACATTCATTACACAGGAACAAGTTTGTCTCAGCTGGCGAGTCTCACCAGAGTCTCTTCACATTGTGAACAGTTTATTAAGTATGAATGTTATGGTTCAACGTTGCTCCATAATAACAATCCATACGGATGGTGGGTGTCACGTGATTCTGTTAAGATGACGTATTGGGGTGGCGCGTCAGTCAGTGGTAAGTGCGCATGCGGGATGACCAACTCATGTGCAAACCCCAGTTATGGTTGCAACTGTGACAAGCAAGATAGTGTATGGCGTGAAGACAGCGGTCTCCTCACAGACAAGACACGCCTTCCAGTCAAACAACTCAGGTTTGGGGATACCGGCGATGAAAACGAAAAAGGGTATCACACACTGGGTAAACTAAAGTGCTATGGCATAGTGTGAACTTGTGACACATGACGTCACAGCCAAAGTTTATGAACAAATTTACTTTAAATCTACATGTCTAATTTTACCCAACTCATATCTATCGAAGCGCAGCAATGAAAAACATGAATTCAACAATTTGGAGGTCAAACGAAGGAGAAGTGCATGGTCTAATGAGCCAAAAGGACAAACTGTTGAACAGTGTTTTCGTCTTGTTTAATATAATGTGATACTCCGTTACATACTGCTGCTGTGGCAGACCTAGTTATTGATCAATCGGAACCGCAAATAGTTCGAGGGACACTTCAAATCATTAATCCTTAAAAATGAAATCAGATTTCAGCTCGGTCGTAACCACGTCTTTACAGACCATAAGTCCACAAATTAAATGCCAAGTTAACATATTTTAATACAATTTTAAGTTCAAGTATTTTCGGGAAACGTTTTTTCTCTTGTCGGGTTCAATAAGATAACGATACTTTTATGACTTTTATCGTATTCAGAAGATCTCGATGGTTTCCACGTAAATATATGTTCATTTAAATCAAATCGAGTTTAATCATTGTAAATTATGCACTGCTCATCCTTTAACGGGTACTTTGAAAGTGCGAGTGTGTCGATATTACGATGTTCCAAGCATAGTATAGGGACCATGGGCAAATATTACACGAATAAGCTATGTGTGGGTACATCTCTTATAGCCCACCAAGATCCTCTCCTTTAACTTCTACCGAAAGTTTTCAATTAATCGACACAAAATAGGCATCATTTTAATGTCCCAGCGTTTGATGAAATACACCAATCCTCTATCATTTGCATTTTTTGTATTTTCGAAACGAAAGTCGTCACGGACTAACTTGAAAAAAGATTTATTTCTAGGTCATCTTCAACCTCCTTTAGATAAAAATTAAAAAGACCTTGCGACTTTGATTTTAGAATTTGATGACGTCACTGTGTCACTTGGTAACAAGATGTCATCGTCTGAAGCACATATTTCCCATAGATGGATTCTCCTGGCTGGGCGACGTTTTGGTCAACGCTGCCTTGTTGTACAGAATGCTAAAGGAGAAATTCTGGAGCACTTAGTGACTTTTAGGTCAACTTAAGAGAATTGCGAAATATCTCTTTACTTTTCAAGCCCATCTCTTCAGTGGTAATTACGTCAATACTATTAGGGAACACTATGATGGTTGCTGTAGATACAAATACGATATTCATATATACACCAACTATAGTGTTATTTTAAGAGGAGTATAAATGAGTGCCTCACTTTACCAATGCTAACCATCCGCATCCCCTTTGCAATCAAATAGATAAGAACATTACAGGATAAATCCATCAGAGAGATTTGTAACAGAAATTATAAACCATCATCTCAGGTGAGGATTTCCATTTCTCTCATCTGCAATTATTAAGTCAGTTGTAAGCAACGAGTTATATATGCTTGCTGTAATTGTGCAAATATAAGACCAAGGGGAAATCATCAAACGTTGCTTTTGTCGTATTTAAGATGTACACCATTCCAGATTGATTATGGCGGCCATACGCAAATATTTCGTCAATAGCTTACGTTTGAGGGTATGTCGTAGGGTCCGACTTCATCTTGGAGCCAGCATTTCGTCGATCATCCGCAAAACCGAGATTGAAACACTGGCCTCGGTAGAATTTGATGACATCGAGGTTGCAATACGCATGTGCTGTATTTCCACCATCAACCTTGGGTTACAATATGGACTTTAAGATAGTACACGACGGTAGACTGGGACGGTTAGATGAGTGTCATGTCACGCAAAATCCCTGTGACATTTGACCGTCGTGCTTCTAGGACGGTATGTTTTCGCCGGGTTTCTCGTCGTGGAATCTACGGTGAAAACGGTAGGAATTCATCTATACTTATTCGCACTATTTTAGTCTTTTCCTTTATTATGCATTGAAAACTGATCACCCAATGGGTTAAATGTGCATTTGGTTGTGTTTGTCTTGATTTCTCCATCGCTGAAATGAAAAAATCTAGCGAAAATTCTGAGTTCATTCAAAGACATCACTCCGCCACATCGCGGCTCAAACCAAAGTTTGCTTGTTCTCAATGTAGCGTTATCCATAATCCACCATGACACAGGAGAAAAGCAGAAAAGAAAGGTAAAAGAGATAATTGTAGCCGCATTTTTTGTTTATGAACCAATTCCCCTTAGCGGATTTACACTCACTAGAATCCAAGGAATCTAAACAAAATGGTTCAAATTCCCAGTAAGGATAAAGAGGATTCACTGATTCGTATTCATGGTATAAAATAAGAAATTCCTCCTCGCTAATTGAACCTTATGCAAAAGAAATTACAAGAGAATTTCTCGCCTCTTCAAAAGACATGTTTATTCCTCCGTCCTACGGTCGTGTTGGCCGAATCTTAAGTTAAAAATTTTCGCGCCTTTCTACCGTACTCGTCCAAAGTCTCCGGTATACGCATCCAACCGTCCCAGCCTACCGTTGTCGACTATCTTAAAGTCCCTAATAACAACTTCCTATCATTCGCTCCAGGCGATAAGAAAAGGAGAAACCCTGAGAACGACTCATGAAACAATGCCTGTGACACCAAGCAACGCAACGAGCCTTTTTGCGCATGATTGTCGAAAGTTCTCTGAATTTGCTTACTATGTTATAAATTGAAACTGAAGTGCTTCCCGCGCTCGCTCCATGTGAAGAGGTTGAGAGAGTAAGTTGCTCAACTATATCGTTCAATTTGGTCTTTTTGTACCTCAGGGTGGACATGTCGATTTCACAAGCACTTTGAAACGCTTAATTAACGTACCGGTTTGTATTGTAGCTTGCCAGCTTCACCTTCTCCGCCTCTCCGTAAAAATTGCACTCCGACTTGGCAGCAAGTAATCTTTTGTCAGATAACACCTTTTGAGATCCATTTTATTCAATATCCGCTGTAGTTTTGTCATTGTCCCTGGGAAAAATAAAAACACTGGGAATTCAATGCGCGAAGTATTTTCGACAAATTGCCTCTTTAGTGATGAAAATATTATCAGTGAATGGCAGTTGAACTTCAACATTCTTTTTCTTGAAGACAAAAGAACAACTGGCGTTTTGCGCGCTGTTAAGAAAGCTTTGAAAGCGCTCACCAGAGCAGAGCGGAAAAAGAAGCTTTATTGCACTCTATTCTTGCCTTAATATTAACTAGACAAATAGAGTACTGGCTGCCTGGAATGACCCCAAGGGCTCGCGGAGCCAGGCAGCCAGGTAGCTTATTAATAGGAACTGTTGATTACAATAAAGTAAATTACAGGTCAGCAAGAAGGCACAAACACACATACAGAAACATGTACAGAATAACGACAGACAGAGACAGCAAAAAGGGAACTGAAGTATAATACACAGTATAAACATGAATTAATATAACGACAAGAACTTAGAATTAAATTTTTTCTCGAAGCCCGGCTATAGTTCGATAAATTAAAGTAAAACCAAAATTAATAGTACCTATAAAGAGATAACGCTAGATTACAAGGAATTGAGATGAATGAAATGACAAAACTTAGAATAAGACTAAGTTTAATCGAGTCCTAAATTTAGAAAAATAAAGGGTTTCGCACACTCCTTCCAAGAGTTTCAAACATTTTTAAGCACTTCTTGTGTTGTAGCTGTCTGTTTTTAACTATTGTAAAGAAAGTATCAAAGACAGAGGGTAAAAATCTACCAAAACAAGATCAGGCAACTTGACAATGAATAAAATTTTTGAAAATAATCCGGATTGCTCACTTTTGAAAAATATAACTAAAGGTTGGATAGTTGAAGAATAGTTATTACCCCAGGAAGTTTAAGCATAAGTTAGAAAAGGATATGTTAGAGCAGAATATACATTTACCAGAATGTTGAAGTTGACAAAATAACAAAGTTTGTACAGAATGCCAATGTTTCTCTAAATCTTTTTACCAATAAAACGTACTTGGCTGATCACACTAAATTTTGGAGGTATGCATCGATCAAAACTTATATAAGCAAGAGGCTACAGATAGCCTTTACTTTGGCCGGCACGTCAGCTGAAGCCTGGTTTCCATTTAATCGTCCAGGCCCCAGTTGTTCAAAGGGTGGATAGCGCTATCCACTGGATAAATCATTATCCAGTAGATAACTCTATTGGTTTTGCTAGTGTTTATCCACTGGATAGCGTTATCCACCTTTTGAACAACCGAGGCCAGATCGTCCCGAGCGCGATCGCCTGAACATTATTTAAAACGACTGGGGCGATTATATGCAAACACTACCCAGACGATCGCTAACGACCCGGGCGACTGAGACGACCTCGATCGTCTGGGTAGAAGTCAGTTCTCTCCGGACAATCGAGGTCGTCTCAGTCGCCCGGATAGTTGGCGATTTTCTGAGTAGTGTTTCCATATAATCGTCCCTAGCGCCTCTGAGCAATATTTCTCAAATCATTAATAATTCATAACTCGAGTCCACCAATCAACAGCTGTATACCACGTCACGTGGATGCGGTTTGGATACCCAATGAAAAACTAGATGAAAATCTTTAAAGATTTGGATACAGGATCCAAATGTCTACTAATTCCAGAAAAAAACCATGAGATATGAAAGAATTAAGTCTAACTAAATAACATCTCACGCAACAGAAGTTTGAACGCTTTAAGCCCCCAACAATACTGTAAAGCGACTTATTTTGAATCTCCTACACGAACTTGGAAACTGCCGGTAGTTTCATGTTTTCAATGCTTTTAGTCAACTCTTGCAAAACCACACCAATGTTTTCACCTTTGAACAGTCCGTCTGGCTCAATAGTTCATATCTTGAGCGCTCCTTGGTCTTGCCATTCTGGAAAAATCTATAACGCCCACTTGTTCTTGTAAACCGCATATTTTGAAGCAGAAATGATAACACACTCCTTTTCCTTGTCGAACGTTTTGCCGAAACCTTGAACTTGACTCATCCATGTTGCACAAACAACTGATTATGGTAAACACTAAATTAAATTGGATAACTCCCAAATGACACATTCCATCCAATTTGTTTTTATCACATATAGCTACTGTTTAATTAACGAGACGACAAAACAATGATAAATAACAATAGCTGGCCACTCGTTCAAGCTGTAACAAAAACCCGTGCTTCGTGCCTCATCGGGGTATCCAGACATTTCATCTTTCTCGGAGTCTGGAAACCCCGATGAAACACTCGCACTCGGTTTTGTTTTGTCAGAAACGAAACGTACCCATTTTGACTTCAGAGTGAACTGTTTATGAAGTGGCGGATCAAAACAGAGTTTGTAATTGAAAATCTAAACATCTATGAGATGTAAAAGCAAACTTATGATCATGTGAACCTCAAGTATCGCAAGTCATAATGCTGACAAACAAAAAGCGAAGGAAGTGGGTCATAAATATGAAGTTTTGACCATCTGAATGAGGTTTAAGTTAGATTGACCCACGCTACAGTATTCTACCTTTTCTCCTGCCCTTATCATTCCGGAAACCAAACACGATTTCTTTTTTTGAAATTGTTTCTTGTGGATATATTATTTGAAACGATTGGGGTGATCGGGACGACCCGGACAAACATATGGAAACCAGGCTTAACCCAATTAAAGCGTAGGAAGTGTTCCGGGAACCAGTTTCTGAAAAGCCCCGAAAACCTTTTGGGTCCGTAAAGTAATTCGTGAAACTGAGATCTGCTTACCCTCTAAAACGTACCTTTGAACACGTTTTCAAGACCAGAGGAAAAATTCAACTGCAAACTTTCTTGACTTGAAACGTTTTGCCTTTGAAGATACAAAGCGTTTTCATTTTTCACACGAAAAGTTTTGCTACTTTCGAGAAACGCCTCCCAGGTTACGAAGATTGTTTTATTCTATTTTTAGGATATGATTCAAGGATATGAGTTCGGCTAAGGGGGTGTTTACATGATACTGGTACGAGTTTCATTCTGGTACGAGTTGTCAATTTCATACCGCGTTTACATGGACGACACAAATATTGACACAGGGATGACGCAAGAACCAAAACAATAATGGCGTTCAATGAAGTACTGCTATTAGAAATACAACGCATGCGTCAATAGTCCCAGTCCACCACGACTTGACGACTCGTACAGGAATGGGAGTCAATGGAGCGTTTACATGATACCGATATAACTTTTCATACCGTTATGAGAATTTCGATCCGGCACAACTACCGGGTGAACTCATACCGGTATGAGTTGTACTGGTATGAGATTTTTCACCGTTATCATGTAAACAAATACAGAGCGATAAGTAAGAACCGGGATGAACTCGTACCAGAATGAAACTCGTACCGATATCATATAAACACCCCCTAAGATACTTGTGATTTGTCCGAAACAAAATTGGTTGACAGGTTTAAAAGGCAGAGAGCCTTCATGGCTTTTGCGCGAGTGAAAAGAACTTAATACAAAGACGGAAAGGGATATCCCAAGTAAAACTAAACCTTTAATCAGTTAATAATTGAGACACCTGCTCGTTTAAAAAAACACGTAGATTACAATTTATCGAATAGCGAGTTGAACACAGAAAGTTGCTTGTTCAGTTGATTTTAAATTTGAAAAGCGGTAGAAATGGATCACTTTTGTTTGCTTGGAAATTGTTTCCGGTAAGGAAGAGTCATGCTTTAGTGCATCCGAGCTACGTAGCAATCGAAAGGTCGTAGGTTCGACTCCTGCAAAGAAGCACTCGGGTTTTTTCCGAGTATCCCCGAGTTACCATGATTGGAAAATCCTCTCTTCATTCTATTCACTGGGATTAACATTTGTCACCCACTTCATTTATATTGCGAGAACGCACGCTTCAGGCACTTTCAGTCCTATAGCGGTACAGAGGGACAGTTGTCATTGGAACCTACAGTAGTTTCTCGGACAAGGACGATAACCCTTAGGTCCCGTCTCACAGTCCTTGTTCATCAACTCTGTGAGATGTTTTAACAAGAGGTGAGATGTGAGATGTTTTAAAAAGATCTCACACACTATTCGAAAAGGGTTGGGCACGGAGTTCCCGGTGTTGTGATGTGACCTTTCCAGCATGTGGTCGGCTTGGCAGGATTAGCTTGAAGGGCTTCTGTGTGAATGAGACCACAATTGTGTCTAACAGTCAGAAGTCAGGCTACTTAGCCAAGCGCTGGAGCCTCACTGAAACCTCAAACAAACCTCAAGCCTGGCCTAGCTCTCACTAATTTCCTGTAGCTCAGTGGCAGAGCATCCGAACAAGTAATAGGAACGGCGTTGGTTAATCGACTCCTGTAACGGAGCAATTGAATTTTTTCCCAGTATCCCCTAGTCGCCACAGAAAAAAGACATCGATTCATTTAATTCACAGGGATTAACATCTAACATTTCCTTCATTACGTTACATTACATTAGCCAGGAACCAGCGATAATTACCCTTTCATTTACGCCGGGTTCGATCTCGTTCCTCGGTTTACTGACCTCATTGCGTGTTTAGTATGATGCTCGATTGCACAGGTTTACCAACCTCCTGAAAATTTCACAGTCAAACATTGCAATTGTTTCCATGAAATATCATGTTGTGCACTGAACGCATCATATCTGTCAGGTGCTCTTTCTATCTAAGGATTCAAATGTGGCATCAGCCTGCGTCTGTATTACATTAAACTAAGTTACTGGTAGCAAGAGATGCAGTGGCCTGTAATCGTTTAAAACTTATAAAAATCTCAAGGGAATGGAAAGTGCGCACGAACGAGTTTTATTCACGCTTTGCGATGCATGAAAATCCGGCTGACCTGCGTAAATTGATATACTTCCTGTATCACAAAATCTTAAATACAACGTATCAACAAGACTGGGTATAGAGTTTCATTTCTCAGCATAGTACATTTTCGAACATTTCGTTTGTTCATTGCTGCAATTCTTTCAAAAAAGGATCAGCGCGTGATTCATAAGCCGCGAGTTTATCTTATCAAGAAAACACCAAAGTCAAAAAGTGTTGAAAAAGCCATACTAAAACCATGAAACATCAACAAGAGGACAAGCGGACCAACAGATTTGGCAGCTTGTGTTCTGCGTCTGGTTTGCTGTTGTCTCTTATGTGTTGCATCGCACTGATTCATGTGGAACTCAGAATACAAGAACAGCATCGACTGATATCACACTCAGTAACATCCTGTGATCAGCTCGAGAATAAAATCCTACAAAAAATACAGCAGAATTACAGAGAATGGCGAGATGATAAAGATCAATGGAGGCAAACAAGAGGTCAGTTATTCCAGGATTCTTGATATACATATGAGATTTTTAAAGGTATCATTGTTATTTAGTCCTGGTTTTAATTGTGAAAGCAGTTCAATATTTATAAATTTGCACCGTTTATGCCATTCAGATTCACTGGAGATAAATCAAACATAAAGTCTGTTTACTGTCAACCGTAGCTTAGAAAAAAGCTGACATTATCATGTATCGTGGCTTTTAGCTTTGAATCATGTAACTTTTAATACTTATTTGCACTGCTAGGAAAGGCATGTCAAAATGCCCTGTGGAATATTCTCAGTTGCAACCAGTAAGGTGGCGAGTATTCACTGTAGTTCCTGAATTGAGCCATAGGTGCATCTGTCGAAGAAAATTTTTGATATCAATTTTATGTTTTCGTAAGGTTATCAACACACCTGGTCCAGACAAACACGAGCTTCACCCCAACAGTCACAACTGAAATCTGTCCAATCAGCCTCTGATGTAAAACTGCTGATCAAACAAGAGCTTCAAACACTGCAAAACAAAATTTGTGCCAAAGATGAAACTCTCTGCCTATCAGGACAAAAAGGAAATAGTGGGAAACGAGGAAAACCGGGAACCCGGGGTAGACCAGGACCCCCTGGGAGACCCGGGCCAGAGGGACCTCCTGGCAAACACGGCCCAATAGGACCTCAAGGACTGACGGGCATGAAAGGGGATATGGGGATTCCGGGTAATACTGGTCCGGCGGGACCAACCGGCCCACCGGGAGAAAAAGGCGCCAAAGGTGAACCGGGCCAGTCAATCGCGGCCCCTACTCTGATTCAGCCTCCAAAAGAAACTACGATCAACGAAAGTCAAACAGCCATCTTGAAATGTTCAGTCATTGGAAATCCATTACCAAAAGTCGAGTGGTCTAAGCTGAATTCGTCACTTCCGGATGGACGTCACGTGATTGAACGCAGTGGCGCTCTGATTTTAAGGGAAGTTAGATCTGGAGATGAAGGACTTTACAGCTGCAGAGCAGTGAACTTGTTAGGAAGCGCTAATGCGTCAGCTAAGCTGACTGTTCAGTGTAAGTTGTCTTTGTTACTTCTCTTTCTCCATTTTTCTTTCAAGCTCTATTTAATTTCAAACCTTAAGAAAAATCGATTCGATTGTTTGACGCCATTCTTTGCAACGCAGACAATTACTTTCGTTGAATGTGACAAACATTTTAAAGCTCGCTTATTATATAAAACTAACTTCTTCAGCAAGTGGAATTTTAGGTCATTTACTTGATTTGCTGCTTTTGTTATTCGACAGTCGCTCCTCGACTTTTGTTACAATCCACCGAAATATGGGCAGAAGAGGAACAAAATGTCACCATCCCCTGCAATGCTACTGGTCTGCCGCAGCCAAGTGTCACATGGTCCAAATCAGTTGGTAGTTTGCCAGTAGGGAAAACAAAGATAGCTGAAGGAAACTTAATAATAGACAATGTGGCAAAGAAAGATAGAGGAATATACATTTGTAAGGCGGTGAATATTCTAGGATCGACAAGAGCAGTTGTTCAACTCACAGTATTTTCTCCTCTGCAATTTAAAGTCCGTCCTCCCAACAAAGTTACAATTGCTTCATTTGGTTCAACTGTTCAATTGCCATGCGCGGCCGAAAGTGAACTGAGACCCACTATCACGTGGACCAAGGACGGCAAGTCTTCACTTCCCTCGTATTCCAATGGAACCCTGGTTCTTGAAAATATAAAGAAATCTCATGAAGGATCTTACACCTGTAGAGCCACAAATGCACTTAAAACAATCCAGGCAAAGGTGAAAATAGAAACTCCTGTTAATGCAACATCCTGCGCTGAGATACGGAAGTACGTCAGCAGTTTCAGTGGAAATTACATCATTGATCCAGATGGCCCAGGAGGTCTGGTACCATTTACAGCGTACTGCGACATGACAGACAAGAATGGCGTTGGCGTCACAGTCATCAGTCACGACAGTGAAAGGAGAACCTACGTCAAAAGTAGTTTTGCTGGTAGAGGTACCTATTCACGTGACATTCATTACAAAGCAGCAAGTTTATCTCAGCTGGTGAGTCTCACCAGAGTCTCTTCACATTGTGAACAGTTTATTAAGTATGAATGTTATAGTTCAGTGTTGCTTTACAATAACAAGAACAATCCATACGGATGGTGGGTGTCACGTGATTCTGATAAGATGACGTATTGGGGTGGCGCGTCAGTCAGTGGTAAGTGCGCATGCGGGATGACCAACTCATGTGCAAACCCCAGTTATGGTTGCAACTGTGACAAGGAAGATAGAGTGTGGCGAGAAGACAGCGGTCTCCTGACAGATAAGACACACCTTCCAGTCAAACAACTCAGGTTTGGGGATGTTAGTTCCTGGAATCAAGGTTACCATTCATTGGGTAAATTGAAGTGCTATGGCATAGCGTGAACCATCCATTATCATCAAGTTGGACAAGACTACGCCGCTGCCAAATTCCAGAGAGCATGCAATTTACCTTTAATCTGTCTTTTTTTAGTCTTTGCAATTTCTATCTAGCAAAGCATAAGAGTGTAAAAGCTCAATTCAACAAAATTTTGAGGATTCTAGCCAAAAGGTCATATAAAGAACAAGTGGTCTTATGTGAGGGATAGGTTCAAACTTATGAAATATTGCTTGTGTCCTTTTTTTAATCTTATGTGATACAACCCGGAATCTAACTTCTTCTATCTTTCTGTCAAAGACAATCATGTCCTTCTAGTCTAGGGATTCTTCGCCCAGTGATTGACTTGAACGAGATGGAATAATTTTTCTCATGACAGGGTTATAAATTTATATTTTAAAGTCCTTTTTTTGGTGCCATACCTGTCGTCTCGTCTTGGACTTATTAGTGATGTGATCTGTCTTAGCAACAATTTAACGCTGTGTTCTCACGTTGTTGTGAAACCATGAAATGGGTGATTTCGCTCTGTGTTTTAGTATATTTCGGCAAATTATGTATTGAACTGCGTGCCGCATGAGCAGTTTAATTATTGTTTTTTTTGTTATTGACAAAATAGTTTCTTGTTTGCATCTGTTTCCGCTTGCAAACGGTCGGTAGCCTGCTGATTTTTGTTCTCTGGGTTTCACACGTTTTGTTTGCTATGTACGATTGTGGCCATCTCTCGCATCGTACGTTACAAAATGCATATGTTTACTATATACACCCAGTTTCCCAGCTGCCATAGCGGTCATTGTTTCCGCTTCACCTTCTAATAGGTCATTTTCGGGTTAACGTCTGCCTCCTCTTCAAAGCGGGCCTAAGTGCGAAGTTTTTCTTACAAAAATTAGTTGTCATTCATATGTAAAGTAGAACTAATTCCAGGTGATCTGGTGACGTAATTTGAAGGACTGGGAAGACAAATTTTAACGCCGTATCCCACAACCGCGCGCGGCCTTAGGTTTTGTTTCCAAAAATTTCCTGCAGTCTTTCCATCGCCAAAACTCAACAGATCATTCCATGTCTCCCACATTTCCCATTACTGAATGAACATTCAAGTGGAAACCGCTGAGATCTAACCTAGCCTCTGCCATGTTGAATTCGGAAATAACATTCAAGGCCGCGCGCGTTTGTGGGATACGGCGTTAAAATGTTTTTCCCCAGTCCTCCGAATTACGTCACCAGATCACCTGGTTACCATCACAAAAACTTCGCACTTAGACTCGCTTTGAAGAGGAGGCAGACATGAACTCGAAAATGGCCTATTGATCAACTGGAAATATAAAGTTTCAGTGCCAAGTTAAATAATTAATTATTTCAAAAAGTAGACTTCAGTTATAAGCTTGTGTTTTAAAATAAAGGAGCAAGCACTGATCTCAAAGTAAGAACTAACCAATTTTAAAAGCAGTGTTTAGGTGGTTCAAGTTAGTTTGAATACTTTCAAAAAAACTGTACTATTTACGAGGATTGACACAACACTGTATCATCAGAAACTCATGTCATTTCAAGGTTTTTCAAGAAAGTCATTTATCCTAAAAAATTAAATGCCAATGTAACAATAAAGGAGACCAATCTTTATGCTGATATCATCAGCGTAGTAATATTTGTTGCTGGAATTGGTGTAATTTGATGACATCATGCGGTATCAACTACCCCGAGGTATGAGAACAATCTCGTCTCTCGTCTCGCGTCTCTCGTCTCGCGTCTGTCGTCTCGCGTCTCTCTCTCCCGCGCGCTCCTCAGTGGCTAGCCTAGGAGGGTGAAAGACTATGGAAACGGCGTATGAAAAAATACCTGAAAAATCTTACATTGGTCAAAAATCCACTGAAACGACCAACCAGGATAAACATATTAAGGATTCCATATTGGAACTCAACAAATGACTGGCCCATAATTACGCCGACAGTTACGCAAGGCTGAGCTTGACGCTCTCATGGCTGACAGTTCTAAAGTGCCTTTAGCTTCTTCTGCTGAAATAAATCTTGGTTCATGGTTTGATTCGGAATTCACCATAACAAACTATGTAGTGCTGCATACTTTCATCTTTATAACCTAAGGCGAATGCGAGCAACTAGCGCACGCTTTTATCACCAGTTGGATCGACTATTGCAATAGTTTGTCATACGGTCTACCTGCTAAGCAGCTAGATAAAACTCAGTAATGCCATATCACTCTGTCACTTTTTAGCCTGCAATGGTTGCCTGTGCGATATTGAATTGACTTTTAGATTTGCCTCTCGACCTTCAAAGCAATACATTGGTTTGCACCCAGCTACCTTAAGGAGTTAGTAGTGATCACAGAAAATCGTTACCGTTTGAGATCTTCAAATCAACTTCTGCTTTGCACGCCGAATGGAATCACAAAAAAGACTCTTGGTGACAGGGCATTCGCAGTCGCAGCTGCTAAGACTACATGGAAGTCTCTCCCAAAAGAGCTGCGAAGGAAGAGTGATATAAACGATTTCAAATGCCACCTTAAAGCGCACTTTTTTAACAAAGCATTTTTAACACCTTAGTCGGAATGATCTTATCTTGCTCTGTTCTTCTTTTATTACAATTGTATTTTAATGCATGTATCATACTAATCCTCGTACTGTACTTGGATTTTATTTAGTATTCACTAGCCTTATTTATGACTGTTATTATATTATTTTATTTCTTTCTAATTCTATTTATTCATATTGTAATGTGCATTTGATCAAACTATTTGTTAATCTGCGCAATACAAGTGTCTTGAAAACCTTACCAGTTTGTACGCAAGCTTGCCAGATTCATATTCTTTTGTACCCATGAACAATCGTAGCTGGTATTGGCAACAAAAGATCTTTAGTCGGAAACCACCAACTGTGAGCAATCTCATTCACGCTCCGTTTCTGGGAAAAATGAAAATAGTGGAAATTCAATTGATGGTACTTTTACGACACGGAGCTTTTCATATAAGCTTCCTATATTTGATAAAAACACTACCAGTGCAGGATAGATTAACTACAAAAGTAATTTCCTTGAAGACAAAAGAGCAATCGACAATATTGAATTGATCATTTGCTCTCTGTTGAAAACAATCAATTAAGCGAGCTGAATATCAGGCAGTGGTGCATGCGCATGCGTGATGATCAACTCATACAAACCCCAGTGGTGGTTACAACAGAGATAATAACTATATTATGGCCAAAAGAGGTAACAAACGCTTGCAAAGAATATTTAATATAATTTTAATTTGATTAATTAAAGCGTCGCGGGTGTTACAGTCATTATGTCGGTGTGTGTGTGTGTGTAGATTGTGCTTTCATGCATTCCTTTGGATTGGTCAGTAATACGAAATAGGAAATGTGACAAGTAGAAGGTTTAAGAATTTGTACAGGTAGGTGCACAAAACTAAAATAACGACAGAAATAAAGGAGGGAGGGGTAGGGCGGGGAAATGAATGGCATTAACAAGCACGCACCATGATCGATCCATCACAATTTGAAATTGCTACTCGGCGTTTTATGCAGTTAAGTAATTTTATGAGACTTAAGCCAGCCATCATTTGCATACTAGCGGGGACTTCAAACGCGATCTTTGACGAGTTAGCTAAACCGCAAGATCTTTAATGTAGTGAACGACGAAATATACGTATGTTAGGCTGTCCACGTAAAATTTAAAATAAGCTTTTAGTTTTGCTGAATGATGTCCGTGGACGATACAAAGTTCTACTAGTAGAACCAAGTTGTTGCAACAGTGTCACTGAACACCTCTTCTATTTCTTAACGGCCTTTCCGCACTTTTAACCGCGTATGTTAACCTTGTTCGGCAATTGATTGTTGAGCAATCTATTATGAAGATGATAACACGTTTAACTCGCTTCCTTCTTATGAAACCCCCAGGCAGAATTAATCCAACAATAGGCCAGATGGAGATGTTGCATCGAGTCTTCTTTCCTGTTCTTAAATCATGTACCCTAGACTGAATTTAAAAGATAACTTGCACTTAATTTCCCTTGAGTTCAAAGTTCTAATGGACCGAAGTCAAGGAAGGTTAAGGAAACTTAGTGCAAACCCGTAAATAGCATTTTCAGTCGGTAACAAAAGCAAATCAGCAACACTTCATTACGTTGTTTCTACATTGCTTAGCCTTGTATGTGCAGTGGCCTTGTTCAGCAATTGTTGAGTAATCTATTAAGATGAACCCGATAAAACACGGCTACTTGATTCTTAAACAGTACTTAACTTGAAAGCCCTACACAGTATCAATCCAAACGTCGGCCGGATTGTGATTTTGCAACGAGTCTTCTAATCATGTATCGGAAAGACTGAATTTAAAAGATAACTTTCACTAAGATTCCCTTGAATTCAAAGTTTTAATGGACTGAACTAAAGAACAAAACTGTTTAGGAAAATTAGTCCAAATCCCGTATATAACTAATACGGCTAATCAGCAACACTTCATTACGTTTTATCCAAAGGGAAATATTACGAAATCATAATCGATTCACAATCCTCTTTAAGCATCAGCATACTCTGATAGTTTAAGATCTTTGATTAAACACCATTATAGTGATTCTGATGTCAAACGTTTACTTTGTGGCTATAAAAATGAACTCCATGGGTTTTGAAAGTTGGTCATAAATAACACTTAACTGAGGGTGGAGTGTAAGGTATAAACTGGGCTTTTGGACCTCTGGACCGTTTGATCATTTTTTAACCATGTTTGGACTATTTTGAACTATTTTGGGATCACTTTTAAGACTATTTCTTGGACATATTTGGACCACTTCATGGACCGTTATTTTCGGACAATTTTGTTACCTTAGAAATTTTTATTCATTTTGCTGCTCAACCAAATACTCTTTGAGGGCTTGTGTTTCTGAATTCGTAAAGTCCAGTCCATATGGATAGAGCCACTTAATGGTAAGACTTCAGCGATTATTCCCGATATAATTGTGTTTGCTGAACTGAACTTATCTGATTTAGCAGGCTAAATCAGATAAGGAAATGACCGGAAATTAGGGCTACAAAGGCTGGCAAAAACTCCAGTGGGTTTCGCAAGAGGTAAACCATATGCTCTTCAAACTGATGTCCTCCAAGGGGAGCTCGGTATTAAACGATAACAAATCTTGATATTGACTAGTCGTGTGATAACTAGCAGAAAGAATGGGCAAAACGTTTTTCTCGAGTGGTTTTCTAGAAAGTACAGAAAGCATGACCGAAACAATGCGATTCACTTGCAAAGATCTATTTTTGGTTGCCATTATAGCGACAGATGTATTTGTAATTGTCCTTACACTAAAAACAGAACAAAAGCTTTAAAAGGATGCGATCACCGAAGATTGCAAATACACAGAGGACGTTCTATCCCGTAGAACAAACTTAAATCATACCTTTCAAAAAGCTAGTTACATTGAAAACGCAAGTGTTTGTAAGGAATCGCTAGTGAAGAACGAGGCTTTCTGGGATGCAAGTTAAGCAGTTACCAAGACCATCAGAGTTTCAAATTGAAGTGCTTATTTCACCTTAACTAAACCTAAGCGTTAATTACTGTCGCAAAATGAAGTCTAATGGATCAATAGTGTCGCCAACTCAAGAGGCCATGTTGGCTATATCGCAGAGTATCTTTGCCATGTCGCTGTCTGGAGAGAACTGTGCGACCTTGAAAAACTCAATCCGTTCCTCAAATAAGAATAATCCAGGCGATCCACAGTTGGCGGAGAAGAAGATCGCGGACGATTCGGAACCTGGGATATTGAGTCAAGAGAATATGTCTAAGAAAGCGACTGGGAAACGAAGGCATTCGTCGACACCCGATCCAGTGGAACGACGTAAGCCCTCCATACCGGTACCAAGGCGAAATGCAAGATCGTTGACGGAGATAACAGTTGATACGGAAATCATCGATGGACTATTAACAACAACGTTATGCTCCACGGAATTGTGAAAATATCTTAACTTTTATCGTTCACTCTGTAAAAGAAACTCACAAATAAATGAGTCGTTGATGAAGATGGATTTCATTTTTTGTCATGTAGAACTCAGATTGGAAGACATTGAAAGACTTCTTATTTAACCAAGGATGCTGGCCACAACAAGAAGACGAAATGAGTGTGTAACGTTTCCAATACACTAAAACATAAGTGGCTGAGCCACGAGGAGGTGATACTCGGAAAAGAAAGCTATCATCATCATCAGTTTTTATCCGGTAATCAAGGAACATTGTTCTCAGAAATGTACATGCACAGGCGCACAGCACCTTATCACTATGAGGCTATCAAGCCCAGTTCTTGTTACAATATCATATACTTACTTACACTAGAAGCGTCAACTGGCTTAATTAAGACTGTAAAGAAAAACCAGCTAACGTCATGTTTTGTACCTTAGTGCATAGTTAATTTAGGCACTGGTTATGAAACCCTGGGAATTTCAAAAGCAGGAATACAGTCGCAATTAGATGTTGAACCGACCGTGGCCCTGCACAATCTTTTGTTTTTGGTTCGCAAGTTAATTTTGAATAAATTGGTCGAAGCTTTTGATTGGTTATCCTGCCGAAAAAAGCGTGTTTTTGTCGGGTTTTGTGCAGGGTCAAGGTGTTTAAGAAAGTTAGAGGAGTCTGGAGCCAACCATCTCAAGCATGCACCTATCCTTCGACAGCAATAGAGCGTTTTCACATAACGTCACAGAAGCCATGTTGGTGTTCCAACTGACAAAGAAATGGCGGCCATGATGGTGTACCAAACTAATCCTGCGGGAATTGAAATCTATTTTTATGCAAATACTTGCTTCTGTTTCAGTGATCCAATATGGCTGCTTGTCACATGAATGAAAACGCTCCATTGACGATAACCAGAAATGCAAGAATTGTAATGTAATGTAACAACTTATTAGCCAGTATCAAAAATACCATAATACTCTTTGTTTGTCCCTCCAAAATTTTGCATAAGCATTGTTTTTATTGGTTCAGCGTTGCCAACTTGAATGACAACCTTATTTGCAATCAAAGGTAACTTTCACACGACTTTGGGGATCACATTTCGGTAGCCTCGCAGCTCCTACAAGGTCTCACCTGATTGGAGACCACCCTTGAGGTTTAACAAAAGAACAAATAACAGAAACAATGGACCCTACAGGATAGAGTTGCAGCCCTTTTGTTTTAGGCCTAGGGTCCATTGTTTCTGTTATTTGTTCTTTTGTTAAACCTCAAGGGTGGTCTCCAATCAGGTGAGACCTTGTAAGAGCTGCGAGGTGACCCTCACATTTGGTCAAAGGAATCCTGGGGGGTAACCATTTGCACGGAAAATCCGGTTGGAATGAACGCTCGTAATGGTACAGGATTTTCCCGGTGTGGCGTTTCGCCAGGCCCGAGTCTCTCGCGGCTGGAAGAAAACAATAACAAATCAAAATGGCGGCTGCATCTGCGGTGTCAACAGGAGGGAAAAGAGGCCAAAGTGAACCGGGTCGAGTTGGAGTTTACAAATGTACAAGAGATTTTCCGGTCATTTCGGTTGGAACCGGAAAACAGGAATACGTCTGAGGATTCCATCTTTTTCGGAAACTTTGTGGTGGAATGAACTCTACCATTTGAATTTCTAACCGGAATTTTCGGTTTTTGTTTAAGCAATAGAGGACGTTTTCCGTGTTTTCATAGCCTCATCTAAACACGAGGCGGAGTTGGGAGAATTCGCGACAATTATGCAAACCCGAGACGCAGTCGAGTGTTTGCATAACTGTCGAGAATTCTTCCAACTTCCCCGAATGTTTACACAAAGCTATGGAAACACGGAAAAAAGTCATCTATTGCTTTCATAAAATATATATCGCAAAGATAATTCGACAACTGAAGGAAACAAATGAAGGAAAATTCTTGATTGAAACAGATTTTCTTGATACACGCTCATATTTCCTACCAGCCAATCAAAACGCGCGTCTGACAGCATACAACCAATTAAAATTCGCGATGTCACTGCCGTGTTTCCATACTCTCATCTAAACACAGCTATTAACCAATGAGAGTGCGCGTACTATCCTAATTATTTTATAAATGGATGTAAACACTGACGATAGACGTGTTTACAAGAGAAAACGCTTCAGTGACTCGAAACGTGCGTCGTTGTTTCAAATTAAAAGAAATTCCTTTCCATTTAAGAAGCTGACCAGACACTTTTCTGCGGCCAAGTGCCGACGAGTGGCTTAACTTCCTGTTTGGCAGAACAGAAAGAAAAAATCAATAGATAATTCTTTTTTCCGGGGCTTCATGCGTACAATACTCTAAATGGTTCGTTACATATAAAAGGGGCAATTACGATAATAACGCAATTTTATAAGTCACGTTTCATGACGCGAAAAACGCTCCTAACATACAATAGCCTGGAACATCGCAATTTCCACTAACAACTACAGAACAACGCAAAAATATAAAACAAAGCCAAAAACATACGTGGATGGACAAAAAAGGACAAGACAGAAACGAACTGCGTTTGAATAATCATTTGTAAAAAATGTCGGATTTTTTTCAGTATTAACTGATCGTCATCACCTATGTACGCACGAACGTTCTTTCATTTTCCTTTACATTTAGGTAAAAGACGCTTGTTTCTTAGTCTCCCGATGAATAAATCTCCGCACAACACACACTGCAAGACATGTTTCGCCATGTTTCTCAACCACAACTTATCGCTTTCCCAGGTGTAATCATGATCCGGCTAATGTGGTCCGCACTGCCGTGAAAAAAGCTTAGCTTTGCTTTAAACAAGGTCGTGTACTCTGTGTACGACTGTGAAACTGGCTTACATTGGATTTCATCCTCAGTTTCAAAGCGAGCGCAGTTACGATACATATATGTGTATATATATATATATATATATATATAGTTAAGCTGTGAGTTAAACTGATTTTCGTAAGGTAGGCTTTGAAAAATACGCTGGAGTTTATTCAGTACTGACCTATTCGACCTTTGTCTATTTACTTACAAACAACTTTTACAACCTTAGTAAGATCTCACCAGAAGGTTCGATGACGTCAACGAAACACTAAATATTTAGTTGCATAATAAGCTCAATAATACACGCATTTTGATTGGTTCTAACCCATGATCTATTAGAGAACAGACGTCATGATCAAAAAATTCTAATTCTTTAATTATTGTCTAAAACTATGAAGGCAGCCCAAGTTCTCTTGTCTAGAGAGCACATGTAACATAATGACACCAAAGCCATTTGCATTGAGAATTTCATCCTATATATGACCTTCATGACTATTATCGGAACTCCCATACAAACCCTTATATTACATTTGCCGTCATGTAGTTTCTGCTCTCTGGACAAGAGAGCTTGGGCTGCCTGTGATAAAACATGTTGCAGTGCGTCTGTTCAGTAATAGGCTGATTTAGCAACAGAACGGGAACGTCAGTGGCGACGTCACGGGCAGCAAAACTACCAATGAGAATTTAGAATAGAGAAGAAAAGAGTGGAGTCTACTCTATTCTGAATTCTCATTGATGTTTTTTCTGCGCGCGCGGTCGCCACTAACGTTCCCGTTCTGTTGCTAAATCAGCCTAATGTATCACAGAAGACGTCAAAATATGACTGTGGATAAAATAGCCTGCCAAAGTCCTCCTCCTCTTTTCAAGGTTTTGCAAGATTTTTCCCCGGGATTTTTTAACCCAGCGAAAAAAACCGTTGTCTTGGTCTATTGTAACTTTTCACGTTGAATTATCAAACTTTGGATTTGTTTTCGTGACAGATAATTCCACAGCTTAAAATTACAGAGGGTTATGACAATATTGCTGTAGGCTTACGTCACACAGAGCCAGGAATAGTCTTCCTACAATCAAACAGTGTATGATAACATTATATCCTCTCAACGCCTCATTCATTTCAAAAATCTTTATCGCAAAGATTATAATCCTGTCATTCACTAATTAACTCCACCCGGGGCGCACCTTCTGCCTTCTCCTGGGGAAAAAAATCATTTCCTCACTCGAATCCTGCTCAGTATAAGAGCGCTCTTCAAGGAAAAGGTAGGGTTTTACCGTGGCTGAACTGAGCCCTGTGGGCCATATTTCGGATCTGAGTTGGCCACAATTTTGTGTCGTGACTGGTCAATCTTTCGGTCGAATTATAATCGAAGGACAAATGTTACGGAAATATCTATTGATGGAATGATAACGTTTTTGCGTGGGGCTTTGAACATCTTCCTTGTTTTGGCTGAGTATCACGAAGGAGGTATTTTTGACCCTTGAATACAACGTAATGGAGAAAAATAAATTAGAGGATTGTTTGTTCGACCGCCGATTGTGAATTAAGTTTAACAGATCCACTTTGGCTGATCTCATTTTAGTCAAGTGACTGTGTTGAGGAGTGAAGAATCAACAAACGTAAAGAGAGCAGAAAACCCCATCTCATAAAGAAACCCGGATCTTGATTTCCTCGGAAGCGAGTAATGTTGTGCTTTGCTAACGTTTTCATAAGTTTACCAAAAGCAATGCTTCCTCCATTTTACTTTACCTGCATTTCAAAACTTTAAATATTTTAATATCACCCTATGCCACTTCTCATTTTTACACTTAACTACTAATGAAACATTTTAAGGATCAAAGAACGATGATTTGTATTTCGTGATGAATCCCAAATCCCATGGTAGGACCTGAATCCAATTAGAGATTTAAGCGTTTACGTTGCTCTCATAACAAGCTTCCGCAGAGAGGAAGACGTCGGCAGACACAAACGAAAGATGTCACGAGACGAGAAATTGAACACTGGTTTCGAGATCTCCCTTGAATGCCGGTCACACTTAAGAATTTCGTTGAGAGACAAAGAAATACAAAGCTAAACAACGTGTACAGCATAATGAACGGCACAATTGCAAAACGTTAAAAAGTACATTTGTATTGCTTAGTAGTTTGATTGGAATGGTAACACTCTGAACGTGACCCATCGTGAGACTCAGTAAGTAAGAACTACCTTGTACAGCATGACAAACAGCACCACAGAAAAGGAATATTAAGAAGTCTTCATTTGACTTGTCAAACTTTAGGATTTTACCAACAAACTCAATAATTTGAACCACTTTGTGAAGCATTATAAACAGCACCGCAGCCTGTACTGCTCGGTAGCTTTCATTTGAATGGTCACACTTTCACCCACAGACTCAAAAGTTAGCACCACTTTGTTCACCATCGTAACAAACAGCACCACGGGATAGTACTGCTCAGTAGCTTTCATTTGAATTGTCTCACTAAAGGATTTTACCCACAAAGTTAAAAGTTGGAGCCACCTTGAACATCACGTTAAACAGAGGCAGATCCGGCGACCACCGGATAGGCCATGAACGAGCTAGTCTAACACCCACCGTAATCCTGAGAAATCTGAAAAAGGAAATAGTGTTTCTTAAAAGTTCCGTTCCGCCACAAACAGAGCAAGGTGACGTTTATTTGGACATTTCAACAGGGATCGCCTAGCAGTCACGTTTATTTCTAGAAATTAGGGATGCGTTTTTGTAAGGTTTTATTCAAAGGAGGTTGACTTGCAGTAGAGTTATTTTCATAGAGTATATGTCGTAGAGTTAGAGTTAAGTTTCCAAAATCCTGAATTTAGAAATACAGAAATACAAAAAGGATCCTAAACATGCATAAAAGCTAACCTTAGGCCTAATTAGGCCTAAACAAAAGTTTAGCTTTTATGAACGTTGGCTTCCAAAATCTTGAATTCAGGATTTTGAAAACTTAACTCTAACTCTACGACATAACTCTATGAAAATAACTCTAAGAATATCTGCCCCCTATTCAAAGCCGTCTTCTTAGTGGTTCAAGAGAGTGAAAGGGATCGCTTCCATCATCATCATCATTTTTCGTTCTGTTTTCTCCAGGCCTTGTATTGAAAAGAAGGAAAAACATTGTTCCCTGAACCGCAAAGATAAGGGCTTAACGGGGACGTGCAGCCAGCCAGGATATGTTTTTCGGGATTTTTGTCTTAAACAGGGTATCGAATTTATCATTTTTTGTCTTAATCAGGGTATCGATTTATCAATTTTTGTCTTAAACTGGGTTAAATGTCTTAAACAAGGTATCAAAGATCGGAATTCTGTCTCAGACAGGGTAGGAAAATCAGCCATATTTGTCTTAAACAGGGTCAGGGTATGAGGGGCTGCGCCGCACCTCCCCACCCAGGGATATATCGATTTCCCCCCCCCCCCCCCGGGGATGACAAGGGCACCCAACGAGAAAATTAAGCCAAAAGCCTTCGAGACACATTTCTTGGCTACTTGTAAGGTATAAAGACTAAGGAGATGTTTTTAACACCTAGAAGAATTTGATCTGTTCGGATATCTTAGCTAAAAATTGAAGTGTCCGAAAATTTTAAGGAATGATATCTTCTGATGACAAAAGGTTTCGTGAAGTACTTTAGAATAAATATGAGCGATATAAAAATAGAACGACGTTTCGATAACTCCATGTCATCATTATCGAGTTCGAAGTACATGATAGAATTGATTGTATATATAGTAGTAGTGTGAAAATATGTAAGGAATTAAAATTAAAGTATTCAATTTGCGCCAAACTTTTTACATAAAAATTGAATACTTTAATACTCTTTTCAATAGGCTAGTTTCGAATTGTGCAGCAACAAAAGAACAGAGTCGAGGTTCAGGGGAATAATTTGCATTTTCCTTTGTTTTGAACAATACAATATGCTAATTATTCCCCTGAACCTCGACACTGTTCTTTTGTTGCTGCACAATTCGAAACTAGCCTATTCCTCACATATTTTCACACTACTACTACTATATATACAATCAATTCTATCATGTACTTCGAACTCGATAATAATGGCATGGAGTCATCGAAATGTCGTTCTATTTTTATATCGCTTCACCCTGCTAGCAGAGCCTTTCTTTTGCCTGCTCGATTTTGGCGTTCTCGAGAAAGGCTCTGCATGAATCGAGTAAGATCTTTATTGAATATGCGCTGCATGTTGCCAGGATACAATCTCGAACCCAAGCCTAATATGCCAGATCTCGCCGCCATCTTGGTTTTTCATGGTACAGCTGGCTCAATTATAACCATCGGTTTTGTCACTAAAGGGACGCTCGCACTGGAAAAACCGGTTTGACGAGAGAAAACAAGATTTACTAGTCCAGAAGTTCGGGCTGCGGCGGCTTCAAAGAGTTGACGCGATTCGGGCAGAGCCTACTTTTCTCCTCCTCAGTAAAGAAAAAGACAAAAGGAGGCCCTGCTCGCAGGGTGATATCGCTTATATTTATTCTAAAATGATATCTTCATTTCAGAAATTGCTAGTTGAACTTGGAACTTCCAACCGAACCATTTGCTCATCCGAAACTGCTAGGTGATGTTTTAGTAAAGAAATCCATAGCTGTCTAGCAACGTAGAACCGAAATTCTTAGAACAGTTTGACTCTCCCGAACAAATATTTTACCGATGGGAAGATTATCGTTGGGTGCCCCTGGGATGGCGCAGTGGTGAGAGCAATGTGGTCCGGATTCGATTCCCAGACTCGGTGTCAAACGCGGCTGGAGTTGTTGGTTCTGTAATCGGCTCCCCAAAAGGTTTCTCTCCAGGTACTCAGATTTTCCCCGTAGGCTCTCCTCAAAAACCAATGTTTGATCCGATTTGAATTAAGCTGATTTGATTTCTAGTCTATATCCAGTGTCTTCAATTAGTGCCATGGCGCAAAAAGATTTGACACTTACATAAAGTTCATCACTTAGTCAGATCTTTGATTCTTGCATAGGCAAAGTTAGATATCGACATTATTCTATGTTGTACGCTGTATACTGTTGTATTGTAAAACCTTTGCCACGTATCGAGCGTGTTATTAATTAGTTAAATTCTAAACTTGAAAACGTTTCGCCTTCAGTTCTTAATATTGTTTAGGTTTCTGGATTTGTCATGGTCTCCCATAGGAGGCAGAACGTTAATTGTAGATGTTTGAATGTCAATTAATCCTTTTTTTTTTTTTTTTTTTTATTCATCATCATCTTTTTAAAATAAATCTACTTTATTAAAGTTATCAACGGAAAGTTATACTGTTGCCCGGTGCATGCTTTAAAAGACCTGAAAACAAGAGTCGGGGGTGATGATGATTCTAGAATTGAGTGGTAACCGTTCTGTAAAAACATCCGTGTTTCCTCACAAGACGAACACCGGCTCGACTTCCTCGGCGCACTTTTGAACAATTAGCTACTGAGGGTCCATACGGAAGAAGCAAACGTAATCCTCTAACCCTTAATAACTTTCAATCCAATTTTGGTTGATCAGCCTTACAAGCCAAAATAAAATCATTTAAAGTTTTTTTCAGAATCTAACCCTGTTTTCAAAGCCGTATACTTGCAGCCCAATTCTCCATACACTGTGGGAGGCCATCAAAGTCGCGTTAACGTTTATTTTAGTTGTTTGTCTTACAAAGATCTTCGTGATATGAAATAACAGTCATGCAATTGTATTAATAAGTTAAGATAGATCGACGATAACAAAAGCCTAGAAGCTACGTGTCTTTTATACATGCTACCTTGTCTTTTGGATAATTTTCTGCGACACCTCCTCAGTCCAATAACACCAAAAAATACTCTTCTCCCTCATTCTATTAACGATTAATGGAAAGGTGTGTTAAAAAAGTCCTTTAATTCAGTCGTATTAAAATAATCCTGTTGTTCGGAAGAAATTCCTGCCATTCCTTTGCTGGTCTGAGGACGATAAGATCGCGTGCTGTGACGCACTGTGGAAAACCGAATGAAGTGAACGTGACTTTAAAAATAGATTCGGAGCAACAGGAAAAAGAGCTATATATATATATATACTTAAACGCTCTTGAGAGTCTTAAGACATTTCAACATGCAAGTCGAAAGCACCAAGAAGACGTTGATTTCTAGAACGCTGTTTAAAATCGTGTGGAAAACTTGGAAATTTCTTGTACAAAGAAATAATAAGGCAGCCCGGGAAAAGGAAAGAGAACAGCAAAGGACAATAGAAAAGAACCACGGAAGCCGTTGTGGTGCGTCCCATCCTGACACCTCCAGAATCGATTCAGTCGGGAGTTTACAAAATGAGACGATCATGCAGAACAATGAAAACTCTTATCTCCGTTTTGAAGAAAGAATTATCCGACGAAAAGTTTCTTTACCCTGCGGCAGCGTTGAGGAGCAAGTGATTTATGCGCGTCGGGTTAATTTATGCAGCTTAGACAACAGACTTCAGATTTGGTTTGATCTTTATCAGGAACACTTTTCACAAGAGAATATCTTCTCTCACTTTCAACACCTTGAAAGCTTGGACGATCAGTCGCAAACAAGAATTGTTGACGGACTACTAACAACGACTTTATGTTCGACTGAATTATAATTGAAACTTGCAATGGAAAAGACAAAATTCAATTACATACGAGACGCAAGTCATCATAAACCTGTCTCCAAAGGATGATACCCTTTGCAACATATCTTAAATACTTATGACCAGAACGCCTATGTTAAACAAACTTAATAGCGATCCAAACTAAGTGATTTATCTATTCGAAACTGAGAATTGTTAAAATGAAGCGGATTAAAGGTCTATAAAGCCACTTAAACAACCGTTTGACAGTTTCAGAGGATTGTGAAGCATTGGCCCCGAGATCAGTATGTACAGTATCAGAAATTAAGATGTTCAGCATATTTATGCAGATGACAAAGCAGGGATCGCGTTAACGCAGAAATCGTGCATTTTTACGCAAATAAAATCCAAAAAATGCATCATCGAAATTTTAATGCGTCCCAGGACGCAAGGCACTGACTTAAATAACTCACACAACTTGCTTTGATTTGTCAGTATATTCTGTTGTTTGTAAAACTGTCGGAGCGATCTGTGATCATAACTGAAGTTCTAAGAAATGGGGTTTAAAACACCTAAAAAGGTTAAAACTAAATTTTTGACCGCCTTCTGCGGTCTTCTTCAGAGGAATGTACTCTGCAAGTCACTGAATGCAAATATATAGCAAAAGACGTCACTGTTCGTTGCTCCTAAGGAAGGAGACCAGTGATGCGTAAACCCTTGGAAAGGGTGCTCTTTCATAACAGAGTTCTTGTCCAGGAATGAATGTAACGACTCTAGAAAAAGCCTTTGTCGGCCGGTCCTATGCATATGCGTCAATATCAATCCCAAGTCGGTTACTCTCTTTTTCTCATAGTTTAAAACATACTCTTTTTCTCGCAGAGGGTCACCAAGATTTTGGGACCCCCAAAAAATGCTTGGGACCCCAATTTGGCCGAACATGCGGGTCCCAGGACCCAGATTGAAAAATCCTAGTGCCATCCCTGCAAAGTTCTGAACACGTCGGAGAGAATCACGTAGAATATCTTTTGAGGTCTCTCACGATAACATGCTGTTTAAGAGAATTGTAAAAAATAAACCGGTTTAAAACATACGAATGAAGGGGTAGTTTCTAAAGAAACTGTGGTGCTGCGTCGGTGGGGAAGTAGTATACAAAAATTTGGTTTTATCAACGGAGTTGATAATGTAAATTGGCCACCGTACAGAGATTCTAAAAGCTGACGTTTCGAGCGTTGGCCCTTCGTCATTCGCTCTGACGAAGGGCTAACGCTCGAAACGTCAGCTTTTAGAATCTCTGTACGGTGGCCAATTTACATTATCAACTCCGTTGATAAAACCAAATTTCGGTTTAAAACATAGTTTACGTTGCCTTCCGTGCATGTGAAGAAATTTCGAGATCACTTTTCGTTTCCATCAATTTTTAGCGTGGAAGTTCAGAAAGCGCCAACGGAAATATATGATGATAGAGATTTAAAATCGCGTTTTTGAGAAACTGCAAACGTCATTCCCCTGTTCCTTGTAAGAGCTTCCTGAGAAGTTACGCGACGTCTGTGGATTACAGGCAAGAACTGACCATCTATGAAAACGGAATTCGTTGATTTACAGAAACTATCACATTTCAACCTGACGTTTACCGTTTCACGCCGAAACGCGATGCGAAATCTCTCCAATGACGTTAAACAAGGGCGTGACGTCTGATTGGATTACTAGTTTACTTGCATGCCAGCAGGAAAGCAATATGAGAAAAAATTCTTATCGCGGCCTTTTAATTTGGCTATGCTTTGCTGGCTGTAAGTGAAAATTCTGCTGGTAAGGTCGACTAAAAACAAAATAATAATGCAAGGCTGTTTGTACGGCTCTGAGGATATATATAGTTTTTGTTTTTCCAATATTTCGTCAGGCACGGCCTGACTTCTTCAAGGAGTTAAATGATTTACCGTTTCAATTTTTGAAATTCAAATAGAAGCCATAAGAAAGTAGGTACAAGATTACAGATAAATGTATATATATAGTTATATGTAGTGCCTTATTGGTCATTGACCATTTTGTGCGGACAAGAGACACAATGATTAGCGACAAGTCAACGCGTCTGCTATCCTACTTAGCAGATATTTTTTTAATCTCCCCCCTCCCCCCTCCATCCCTCTAGCAAACCTCTTACGTATTTCCTCCTTTGGACGAATAATGAAACTGATCAGTGACCGGTTTAAAAAAATTATCGCCTGTCCAATGGCGGAAGTGTGGAAGTAAAGTCATTCTCGTCCCCGGAGCCCTCCGTTTCTTTTGGTCACGTGGTCGGCGAAACGAAGAGTTCTGGTCGCAGCCATTACCGGATGTCCGTAAATCTCGGAGAACAAGTCAAAATTTGCACATTTAGTGGACAAAAACAACAGCTTTGCACGCCCTGCACATGCGTGTTTCCCTTTTGTCAAGAACGTCATCACTTGAGGATAAATTTTCATTTTCTCCTCTTAATTAAGCGCCATTCCGACCAGTGTCATTCTTGAGGAATTACCACACCCTTGTCCTGTTAAAAGGGTTGAAACAGCCAAAACGTGATTACAATAACTTGAATTTATCTTTTGAGATGACGTCTTCGTTGCCGTCACGGTCGTCGTTGATTAAGTTCTCTATTGATTTCGCGGAAACTTGTACGCCTTTTTCGGCGTAGTCGCCATATTTCAGAAGTTTTATTAAATATTTTGAAAAGCGCGCCAACAAGGACTTGCCGCGTCCCATTTGATCCCGCCATATGGGCTGGAAGTGAAGTGTAATGCGTAGTACTTGTAATTTTTATTTGTTCTGCGCATACAATTTTAATCAGCCAATGAAATATATATTTGAATTTTTAGGTGCGACCGGAGCCTTTCGTTTCTTCGTTTCGCTGACCACATGGTCAAAAGAAACGGAGGGCTCTGGGGACGAAAATGAAGTGAAGTTACATTGACGTCATGTCACGCATGCGTAACAGAACATCAAGTAGAGGGAAATCAAGGAAACCTCTGCTATGCCTTTGAGCCTATTTTCCTTGGGCTTCTGCCGGCTTGCGTCGAGAGTGATAACAAACAAAGTCAAGTAGTTTAAGAGTATCCAGAAAATAAAAGTTCAAGTCAGTGGCACGCTGATGGTCTAATACAACTTAGCTGTTTTCGATTGTCTGTTTAAGTCTGTATTTTGCCTCCGCTACTGTACACATCCGGACTAACTCCGTTTATTCAATCTCAACAGATAACCGTGAGATGCAATAAAAAAACTATGAATATAGTGCGAAAACCAAGTAAACCAAAACCGGACACGTAAATCCCAAAGACCAGGCCCCAGTTGTTGAAAAGGTGGATAATGCTATCCACCAGATAAATCACTATCCAGTGGATACGTCATAGCGAAACCCGATCGCGATTGCGCTATCCAGTGGATAGTGAATTTATACAGTGGATAGCGCTATCTACCTTTTGAACAATTGGGACCAACAGGTGAATGGGGAAAAACAGGAAACGAGTCCACCAAAGCCCTGCTGTGGTACTTATATTTTTCCAAAAACGTTAATTGTTTTAACCCGCTCAACAGCAAACTGATGAAAAAGAAACTTGAAAATACCTTGTCTACGAGGTGAAAAGAGTTCGCTCGATAGGGCGCTTCACTTTAGTCTTGATGAAGATTATTCCACGCTGAAACTCTGTTCATATCCAGTTGCAAAGTTTACGCAGAATGATCCAAGCATTTCATCTTTGAAGAAATCTTTAAGTAAAGATAAAACAACTGAAACAAAATGAAAAAAAAAATCCTGTTCAAGTTTAAACTTTGAAAAATCGCCAGCTTATCCAAAGAAATAGAGGATATTAGATAGCCGCGTGGGGATGTGAAATTTCATTCGTAATTATCAGAAGTTCACGCCCTTGAAGCGTTTAACTTTGTTTCGGAGCTGGGGTTTTTTGAGTTTGACAATTTTCTTATTTGGATGTAACGTAACTCGTGCATTTTCCCACGCGTGGAGCTTCGGTCTTATTTTTGCCCAAATGTGGGCATAAAATCCCCAGCTTTGTTTCAAGGAAAAGAGTTGCAAGTTTCAAGCTTCAAGGTGATTAGCTTCTGTGTTTATATACTATAGCTCGATATTTAAGGATGCGTTCGATTGACCGAATCAAAATGCCCTTTCTAACCGTCATATCTGTATTTTTATCCTTGTTGCTTCAAAACGCCAGACATACCGTTTTAAATCATCACTCCACATATGCCGAAAGAGGGTCAATCTAACGCACCCAAAAAGTCTGTTAACATATCATTTAACGATTCGAAAAAGCAGTTTGCCCTGAGAATATTTCAATTGACTGATTACAAAACTTTCAGCTTTTCTTTCCAACTAAACTATAGAAGCTTTCTTACTTAAAATGAAATATAATGAATCAAAAAAATTGTTCTACGTGACTTTTTATCGGTCATCTTCCACACTGTTCAGTGTTCTGAATTTTATTTTAATATCAAGATTAACGAAAATTATTATGGGGAGTTTATCCAACATTCAAAAAATAGTCCACTTTAAAGAATACCATAATACACTTTGTTTGCTTTCCAAAATTCTTTGTATGCATTCTTTTTATTTTTTTCTTGGGGCAATTGTACGTCCAAAGAGACTGGAAACAATGCTCATGCAAAATTTTGGAAGGCACAGTATTTATCATACAAACGAAGAGTATTATGGTATTTTTTAAAAGTGACTTATTAGTGCCAAAAGAACGTCACTTTTAGGCCTGGTTTTCACTAGCGAGGCAAGCATAAGCACAAACAGCACACGCAGGCACAATTACTTGTTGTTTATTAGTGTCTATTGTTCGAACAAGAGGCTCTAATCAACTACAAGCTACTGAGTTTGCGTATGCTTCTTGTGCTTATGCTTGTTTCGATAGTGAAAACTAGGCTTAAAATTTAAAAATTCAAATTAACACTAACAATCAATCACAAGATCTGAATATTACTTCTCCTTACTGAATGACATACATGGAATTTGATGATGTATCCAGACAGAAAAAACCCCAGATGAGAAAATTTACATCAACCACTCTTGGGAGTCCAAGGCCGGGGTGAAGAGAGTGTAAAAACCAAGCTTTCGCCAATCTACAGCATCGTCAGGGGTAAGGTAAATAGTCGTTGAAAGCTTAGATTTTACACTAGTTTATCAATGAAAAAACGTATATATTTGAAGTAGAACTCATAGGCCTAAAAGAATTGACCTGCTCCAAATTCAGTGGCTTGATAGCTTAGTTGGCAAAGAATTGCACCAGCATCTCAGAGGTCATGGGTTCAAATCCCGCTGAAACCACCTGAATTTTTCAGGTTTCTATTGACCACTTTTATTAATAGAATGACTTTTACATTCCTTTGTATTTATGTTAATTAGACATACTGCCCTCATTTTGGAACAAATACTCTTTTGAATTTTGCTCGTCATAGTTAGGCAAAAAAGGCTTATTAGAATTAAAACAAAAGAATATTTTATGTGGCAGCCATTTATATGAAAGTGCTCTATAACACTGACAATAGGCTAGTTTCGAATAGACCAATTTCAATATATTAAAATTTAGTCCTAAACAAAAAGCCTTATCTCAAGGCTCTGGGGAGTAAATATAAGGAATTGAGTGAGTTTATTCCCCAGAGCCTCGAGGTAATGCCTTTTATTTAGGACTCAATTTTAAACATTGAAAGTGGGCTGTATATTGTGCAGCAACAAAAGAACAGAGTCAAGGTTGAGGTGAGTAATTTTCATTTTTCTTTGTTTTGAACAAAACAAAATGCAAATTATTCCCCTGAACCTAGACTCTGTTCTTTTGCTGCTACACTAGCATATAGATGGTTTTCACCTGATGTCACAGCGGCCATGTTGGTGCACAGAACAATAGAGAAAAAAGTCTTTTGGGAATTTGACTCTATTATAATGCAAAACATGAGCCATAATTTGCTATTGTTTTGTGCACCAACATGGCCGTCTCATCACATGATTGGAAACCATCTATTGCTTAAATAGACAATTTTACTGTTGCGTGCATGGTTACCTGGCCTATGAATGAAAGTGAGGCTGGAGTTGACCTTGTTTTCATTGAAACCTCACTGCTTTCTTAGGTAAATGCTTACTAATTAGCATGACAACAACACCATTAACATAAGAAAAGGAGGGAGGTCTGTATCATACCAAGGTCAACAACATCATTAACATAACATTTTGTTGTTGTTTTATTGTTGTCAACACCAGTTTCACTTTCATTTCAAGGCCTGGTAACTAAGCACACAACTGTAAAGGGGTCTATTGTCCTGACAGTTGTAAGTGCGGGGAAAACTTCTCACTTTGTTTAGTTTTGTCAGTAGCGTTAGACCTTATTTGAATGAAGTTTTTTCAAGAGGCTATACTGAGACAACAAACTAAAGATTACTTTCAAAAGTGTTTTCGATTTCAGGTTTTTTTTCGTTCCATCGTATCCACGCTGTACACTATAGACTCCAAGAATCAACTTTAACTTTTTGTAAGTTGATTAGTTGGAAAGACCTTTTAGAAAACTAAAAAAAGCGCAAAAGAAGACTGTTTCCTTTTGTGAACACACGAAAAAACCTTAAATCTGTTTATTTGCCTTTGCCTTTTTTAGCACTAAAATCAAAGAAATGTACTAATTAAAACGTGACATGCGTGCAGCACGTGCAAAACTATTTTTTTCTCGTCATAGACTACGTTAAACAACGTTGAAACCTTGTTTGCTTAATTTAAAAGCTCGCCAATAACCAAAAAAAAAATGAATGACATGAATATACTAGGAACAAAATTAATTTGTCATGTCTTACCGATGTAAAACTTTGGTTACTCTCTTCTGTTGTAAGAAATTCAAAGGGGTTTCCCGGAAAGTCTAGTTTCGCACAACAAATTCTCCTCAGTAAAATTTGAGGTTAACTCTTTGATACAAAAGGTTTCTGTTGTTATGAAACGCTCATTTATGGCAGGGGTTGATTAAGATTGTTTTCGTCGGGCCAATAAAACGTACCTTGTTATGTGAAGGAATTATCTCTTGAGAAATCCTCGAATCACTTCAAAATTGCCGCCGTTCCCAAATATCACAAACAACAGAACTTGAGGAAGGCTAGGCTACAAAGCACTGGAAAGGTCAATTCAATCCTCACGGGGGGTGTCAGGCTTCAATACAAAATCTACAGCCCCCTTCCAGCCAAAAAAAAAATTATACCCTTAATTGGATTTCTTTTTCAGTGAGTGATTAAGAATTAGTTCAACGTATACTATTCGATCATAAATAAATAAACAGTAGGATTCGTGGCATGACTTTGAAATAGATAATTGAATTATTTCAACATAAAAAATTTAACCTTTATTACATATTCATTCAATTAAAATAAAAATATAATTGAAGTATTTCAACTGCACAGGTTTGTTTACAGGTATTTTTGCGCGGCTTACTGAACATCCGGGAAAAGCAGATCTTAACAAGTGTTATTGAAATCCAAAAAGAAAGTTGGGGGTAACCTCGCATTTTTCGAAGATAACTAATCACCAATATTTGTAAAAAGTTTTAAAGCACAAAGCAATGTGTGGCGTTCTTTGCTAAATTGAAGCTTAATTATCTCTGAAAAATGCTTGGTTACTCCCAATTTTCTTTTTGGTTACCAAGAGTACTTGCTAAGTTCTGCTTTCTCTGCATAAATTTGAACCGCGAAAAAATAACCCTGTATTAATAAGCACTACCCATACGAAATCCGAGTATCTCGGGATGCGCAGAACGTATGCGCAATAACAATAGTAGGAAGCGAAATAAGGACTCCAATCAAATAAACCCCTCTGCAAATAGAAAAAGCTCTTCCACCACACGATTTTCACGATTTGAAAATGCCTCAGATAAGCGTCCGAGCGTTAATTTGTACATTGGATATAAGTTTCTTTTAGTTCATCTTCCAGCGACCTTTTGAAGCAAAAAAATCTTCCTTGAAATCGTTTCAGGACAGGAGCCTTGAGCGTTGCTTCTTTTCTAAGTTTTTAAATCTGACGGTGTCTCATACAGCGACGGCATCTGCTTCTGCAAGAACACACAACTTATAGCTTCCAGCTCGCATCTCTGTACTCTGTTTTCTCAGATCATCTCTATTTTGAACATTAACGGATTCTCTCGGCATGAATTGTCAACTTTGCTTCAACATTCGTTCTATTTCGTTGAATGATGTTGAACGATGTTGACTGCTCGGGTGGTCAAACGGTTTCAGTATCGATTTAACTTCTATTCAACATGTTTCAACACGGTTGAAAGGGAAGGGGGAGTGGGGGGGGGGGGGCAAATGGTTTTTCGATTCAACATGTTTCAACATGTTTGAGAGGGAAGCGGGGGTGGGGGGGCAAATGGTTTTTCGATTCAACATATTTCAACGCGGTTGAAAGGGAAGGGGGGGTGGGAGGGGCAAATGGTTTTTCGATTCAACATGTTTCAACGCGGTTGAAAGGGAAGGGGGGGTGGGCGTGGGGGCAAACGGTTTCAACACTGCTGTTCAACAAAATCGAATGGATGTTGAAGCAAATGTTGAAACCCGTTTGTCCGGGTCCCAAGTTAGCCAATCGATGTGCGTTTTCTCCTATTACATCACCAATGCATAATTATCTTGTGAATTTACGTAGGAAATAGCAACCCCAAAACTACTTGGTCTGAGAAAACGCATAATTAACCCTCTCTTAAACTAAAGGCACGTGTTGTACGCTCCAAGGCCTACAGGAACATTAGGAAACTAAAGTGGAAAAAACGGATCGAAAGGCCTTGGTTGTGTCAGACTCCAAAATACTATAAGAACTAACTAGTGGCTTTCTTGTTCGGAATTCGAGCGCAATGCCCAGTTCAAGGTAGCTTATATAGATCAATTAACGGTATTCCTCGTTCTGAGAAAGCGAGGTTTTCCATGGCGCCAGTTCAAAGACTTGAAAGTGTTTTCGAAAAGTCGTTTATGCCCTGAATTAAGTCCCAGCTAGGGCGGAGGACGAAAATTATTGAGAAATTTTCACTAAACGTTTTCACTACCTCAAAAACCAAAATTTGATTTGATTTGCGTTGATTGTTAATTTCAGTTTACAGTGTCCCCAATTAGTGCTCCAGCGCTAGAACGACT
>NC_090878.1:9426617-9449117 GCF_036669935.1 Montipora foliosa | reverse complement strand
GAGTTCCCCTTCCAAACAATTGTGCCCCTTGTTACAGTTACTACAATTTTATGTTGTTGTTGTTGTTGTTTTTTACTGCAGATTGAAGATGTGATTGATCAGAACAGCAAGGACATAGCCCGGCATTGCGCAGTCTAGTCGTAATCGTAATCCAGTCTCTGTTTTACAATTAAAACCAAGAATACTTCCATCAAGAATTCAATCATATATATTCATCCTCCTTACAAATACCCACCCTTCAGATGGAAAGACTTCTCAGTTGCTACAAGAGTCGACGTCAATCACATCAACCAGTCACAACGCAACCCAAACTTAGGACAGCCGGCGCAAGCGTCGCGAAAGCGCGGGAACACTCTATATCTTTCAACAACGCTGTAAATTAGTGGCTCGCATGAGAAAGCAGGAGTCTTTTATGCTCACCATGTTTCTGAGCTTTCAGCCTAATGTAAACATTGTGGAAGTGTCCTGTCTCCACCGAGTGCTCTCCAATAAAACACTTATATTGGTTTGTCTCTCCATCCAATACACATGTGCGGTGACCACGGTTTTCCCATGCCATGAATGCTGACATAGCACCAGTTACGATAACGAACAGCTTCAATTGCTAGGGTGGGGAGCAGGAAAAAATATTGTAAGTAAAACCTTGAATGGTCCTAGCTAACTTCTTGCTTTTTTGCATAGCAAAGAAAATCACCCAAAGCAACGCAACCCCAGAGATTTTTCCAAGTCAGGAACACGCGGGAAAGAAACGCTTGACGAAGCCCTAAGAACGTCTGAAGTGAGTGGCTAGTTATCGTGTTGTTTCCTTAGTCAATATATTTTTCTCCACCCAGTTGTATAAATGGGTGCCGGCGACATACTGCCGGAGGGTAAGCCTGCGATGCACTAGCATCCCTTCCTGGGGTGAGGGGGTGGGGTGGGGTGAGGAACAAAAATCTCTCAGTCGCTTTATGTAACAGAGACCGTGATAAGGTCCAACCATGTGAGCTCGAGTGACATGTGTGTGACTACCCTACCCACTTTTACCGATACTTCAAAAGATAAAATAACAAATACTATGGAAACTTTATCGAAGCCCTCCCAGAGGCTTGGGAAACAAGGTGAAATGAGGAACTTGAACTGGGGAACAGGGAACAAAGACAAAATATTTTGGGGAACAACTGAACATAAATCATTTTAGGAATCAAAAAGCTAAGAACACGTTTGGAAGTAATTTCGGGAACCAGGGAAGACAATGAAAATTTAAAAGGAACAAAGGAAGTAGACTTCCCCCCTCCCTACCTGGGAGGGCCTCTTTATCTACAAGGGTTCTTCCAAAGAGTTTTCCTTCTTTTCGTCGAGATCTAGAGTAAAAGGAGGCAAAGGTTGACATAACTGAGTACTTACGCTAACTTCGTATGCAACTCCCCATGAAATCATAACTACCACCGAAACCAGAAATATGAATAGTCCAATGTAAAATCGTCTCCGACTAAGCGTAAGTACAAATCCTGCGATTGTAAAACAAAGAAAAGCAAGTGTTTCTTCCAAGACAAAATCAAAATGGAAAGTTCGTTTTCTGCACGGGCGATAAATGGAAGATTTCGTTGAAACATCTGTTCGGATAACGTGTTCCCTACAAATTTGGAAATTCGCCTAGCGATCCTCTTGACTTTCAAGGCTTGGCGAAAACAGTTAAGTTATTAAAAGACCTTAAAACGTCACTTAAAAACATCATAACAAGAGAAAAAGAGTCCCTTACGTTTTCGAAAGAGTTACATTTTGAAAAGTTTGTATAGCTATCAAAAGGTCCGCCAGCATTTCCGGAGGTAAATGATTCAATGCCAAGTTCGTGAATGGACGGTAACTTTCAGCTGTTTAAAATTTCACAAACGAAGATTTTATTCCCTAAAATTTACTGCTAAGAAATCCGAACAGAACAAATTGGTCAAGCTGATAGAGATATTACTTTAAAGAGTCTTCACCCGTTACGATAAACATAGAAGGGTCCCTTTGAGGCTTTCAGAAAATTTGGTCATTCAATTCCCTACTATGGGACATGCACAAGTTGCATGGAAACGTGATTGCAATGATCGGCCAGTTGATGAGTTCAAAGTTACTTTGCTGAATCAATGAAAACGCCGACGGTGAAATGAAGCTAACAAGATTTTGTAACAAAAAAATTTAAAAGGGGCCAAGCCCGGGAAATCGGCAAGAAGTTTTGTTTGGGCATAAGTAAGTGCTGTCGGGTTTTAATTTTGCTTCCGATTGGTGGAGAAAAGGTCGTGAAATCTTGATCAATCGTAAAGTGAAATCGACGCAACAGTGACATTACTTTCTACACTGAAATGAGTTAATGCTTTGGTATGTTGTTCAGTTTAGTCGATAACACCAGTTTTATAGCTTCCTGTGGTTCCGGATACAAGTTACTTAGATCACATAACTTAATTGAAGCTTTCACTAGCTCTTAATCTATAACATTCACTTACTGTTTCCACCTGTGTGATTGAAAGGGTGGAAAGGATTAGATTTCAGTCGTCTCTTAAAAATAACTTCTGGTTTTTCGAGGATTTCAAGCGTTTTCAGAGCCTTCTTGAAACCCATTTCACTTCTTTTGCCTCCAGGCCGTTGCAGTAAAAGTGTAACAAACCTTTGTGACGTAATTTCTGAAGACCTGCGCGAGCAAGGAGTCTATTGGGAAGCTCAAAAGGTTTCCTGACTAACAGCAATAGGGAGCTTAAGCAACGACAACGGCGACGGCAGCGAGAACGTCACGAATTTGCATATTTAGTGGTTAAAAACAATAGCTTCGCACGCCCTGCACGTGCGTTTTTCACTTTTGTCCATTTCGTTGCCGTCGTCAGCAAAACAACAACGTGAAATAGCCAAGTTTTTGGTTTTATGAAGAACGTCAGCACTTGAGGATGAATTTTCATTTTCTCTCCTAAAATGGAGTGCCGTTCCGACTGGTGTCATCTTTGAGGAATCACTACACCCTTGTCATATTAAAAACGTTGAAATAGTCACGAAGCGATTGAAATAACGCAAATTTATATTTTGAGATGACGTTCTCGTTGCCGTCGCCGTTGTCGTTGCTTAAGCTCCCTAATAGCTCCACGCCCCGCACGTGCGTTTAACAGTTTGTACATTTCTATGGCGTCATCCTCAAAACAGTGACGTGAAATGCCAAATTTGAGGTTATCAAGGAGGATGTGAGCACAAGACTATATTTTTTCACTTTTCTCGCGCCACGGTCAACGCCGTTTATCCCTATTTTAAGGTGATTCCTCAGAAAAGAAAATTGTCGGAAGATTTCCTTGAAACTTTACCTGGATGTTCCCTACTAATCCCTGTTTTGCGAGCTACTATAAAAAAGATAAGTCACCGTGCTTGCTTAAGAGATATAATGGGCCAATCTTACCTCATTGATGCCTGTACTAATACTGAAGACGCGCGTTATTTCATCGGTTCAGGGTACATTTTGCGGTAGCTAAACGAGAGGGTTTTTAAAGTAACACTTGAAAAAACACCTGATAGGTAGAAAGTCTAGAGCATATGGAACACTGTTTATATAGTTTATGGAAAAATCACTCAATTTAACACGACGTCGACTCAAAACGTTTCTCGAGTCGTTGTTTTCAAGATCGTAATTAACATCCCTGGCTAAGGGGCTCAGTGTACGTTTTTAACTATATCTTTTTTTCCTTCCGATACATTTTTTAAACATATTTTTGATTTAAAGGGGACAATTTGTACACCAAAGTTATGCAATAAAAAATATAGGTCACCATACTCGTTTAAGAGTAAAACACCATCGTACCTGTCTATCTCGATTATCGTAGATCCAAACAACAAAATTCGCCATGTTCTCGGGATGCGCGCGCTTATTCGCAAATAATTATGCGTCATTCACAACTTCTCTCGAGTGTTTTGACAACTGTTTCAGCGTGTATGATAGATAACGCCAATGTTGCAAAGTTGACCAATTTATAAATATTGACACACCATATGCGCAGTACAGGATGTGCAGTGCGATACTGAGGAATCACCTTAATTAATTCCAGGACAGTTGATACACATTTTGCGTGCGCGCAGTAGTAATCGCAAAATCATGGCATTCATGAGAAATAACATTTTTCCGGTGACGTTTCCGTGCTCGTCGCCGAAGTTGTTGTTTAATAAGCTCCCTAACGACAATTGCTTGTGCGGTTCGTGGGCATGGCCGCGAATTTTTCCTTTCAGTAGCATCAGTAAACATTCTCTGGCAGGTTTCGGGCAAGGAGGTCCACGAGTCACGGCCTTCCAGCTGTTCTACGAAGTTAACTATCGGAAAGTAATGTGAAGTGCTATTTTGTACCCATGTAAACCATGTAAGCGTTAGCCCTATTAATGCAATTGGGCCCACACATGGACAGAGAAAAACTCTGACTAGGGTGGGAATTGAACCCACGACCTTCGGGTTTGATCACCGACTAAGCTACAAGGTCAGACGGGAGCTGGTTGTGGGAATTTAAGATGTCAATTTCACGGCAATAAATATGTACAAGTACATTTGCAAAAAGTGTCAGGTATTTGAAACGAGAGGTACAGACTCGACCCTAAACCTTTCCTGTTCAACGGATTTCTGAGAGAGTGATGAAATCATGGGCAGCATAAGACGGTGAGAAGATTGCCAACAGAAACAAAAATCGACGTTAACTGCGATTGCGTGCAGTCCTTCATAGGCCTGAGTTCACCTTGGATGGTGAACATAAGAACACGACCTTCTAAGTCCTGTGTTGCTTGAGAACCCCTGAACTTTTTGGATTAAAATCCCTTTGGTACTGTTAAAAAAAACTTTTTTAATGCCATGAAACTTGGCTATTACTTTGCTTGTTCTTCCCCTTAAAACATAATAAAACTAGAAAGAAAGAGAATTAGAAATCAAGGCTGGGTTGTCTTTTTTCAGTTTTATGAAACCATAAATTTTTTTCGCTATTGGAGAGATCTTCATAGTTAAAACAGAAACTCTATCAACATCAAGGCATTGGTAGTTAGAGGGGCGTTATTTATGTTTGTTTTTTTGTTAAATTGTTTGTTTAACGTTAATAGAAAAGTGAATAGCACAAAGCAGCTACGTACAAGGTACTTTGCCGCTTGGCTTTGAAATCTGTCCTTATGTTCCAGGTCATTAATCCTCAGTTCATCGACAATATTTCTTCATGAAATATAAACACGTAGTCATCTTACCGCACTCAGGGCCTTTAATGTCCTTACATTGTCAAATTCTTTGATTGCACCCGATGTCACAGCGGCCATGTTGGTGGAAAGAAAAATAGCGAAAAAGTCTTTTGGGAATTTGACTCTATTATTATGCAAAACTTGAGCTACATTTTTCTATTGTTTTGGCACCAACATGGCCGTCTTATCACGTGAGTGCAATCAAAGAATAACAGAAACTGCCCTTCAAATATTTTGGCCATCTTACTGGAGCCACATTATATTAACAGTCTGTCCATAATTTTGGAGGCTCAGAAGAAGTATTCTTTTGGCTACCAGAAGTATTCTGAAGAAAAGGCAAATGAAAGAGTGAGTCACTTAATGACATCAGTAAAGGTAAAGTCTCTGTTACGAGCCTAGGAAGGCCCATCAGGCCGGCGCTTATCTCCGGTTTCCGTAGCATGAAGCGACTAGGAGTATTTCTACTCCCCCCTGGATGGGATGCTAGTCCATCACAGGGTTACCCCCAGCATTATGCTGGTACCCATTTATACACCTGGGTGGAGAGAGGCACTGTGAGAGTAAAGTGTCTTGCCCAAGAACACAACACAATGTCCTCAGCCAGGCCCCGAACCCGGACCACTCGATCTGGAGTCGAGCGCACTAACCATGAGGCCACCACGCCTCCCAATGACATCAGTGGTCGTTACCATTGGGAGCTGATGAAGTAGGCTTTGCCCTCCTCTCTTTCTTCCTCTGACTGCCAGTGCTCCTGGGTATGAGTCAGCCTTCTGAGAAGACTGCATTTGGTTCAAAACTGCCGTCAAAATTAACTCCTTTTATCCTTGCATATGCAACGACTGTTCACACTCCACTTGTGATAAACCACCGTCTATTACAGTGTAGCTTCCCCTTTCTTGGACTTCAAATTTCCATCTCCAGTTTGATACAAAAAGGAAACTCTAGCGACCTCTTCTGGATGTCAATTCTCAGTATAATTAAAGCATGTGATGAGCTTGGTAAAGAAACTACAACCTGCTACTAAAGGCCAGAGGGCAGGAAAAAATACGGGAGAGACTTTTCAACCCTGGCAGAGCATCTTGGTTGTTAAGGTGATGGGAGTGCCAGAGTCTTTAGACAGGACAAGGCACTGATTGACCAAGCCACCACTTCCAAGGACACTTTGTGTAAGCTTTGTGTCTCTCTTACATATTCATGAGTGACATTCTTCCTTGGAAGAGTTTCGTTTCCCATACTCTTCTTTGGTAAGAAGTCCATCCTGGATATTCTCGGTGAGTTTTGGAAGAACTACAGCAAGGTACCCCTCTGTCTCTGGCTGCAGGTGAAAGAAGATAACACTTGCTTTTTTTAAGACCATAAAATTAATTTCGAATACAATACTTAATGACCTTTGAGAATTTTTTGTAAAAAGATAAATCATGGAAGGAGGGACACTTGTTTTTGTGCGTTTGGAAACCCAATGAAGCAAGATGCACAAGTTTTTGAAATAACTTCTCCAACAAAAGAAATTATAATTTTAATCACTTTTTTCAAGTCAAATATTTTTTGTAAACCTCAAGGTTGCTCAGAAGCGTGCGAGACCTGTGAGTAAGCACTTGTATTGTATTGTATTGTATTGTACTTGTTCCATGCCGTTAATTGATTTCAAACAACACGTGTTTGAAGTTATTGATTTCAAACCACATGTGTTTGAAATTCACTTAGTGAATCAACAAGTAGTGTTTCATTGGGTTTCAAGCTCGTCCGCGAGACCAGAATGGGGCGATGCAATTGGCTTATTAACTCATGAAGTATTAACGAATTTGAGAAATGAGAGATGAACAACTCATCTCTGATGAATTATCCGTCTAAAAAGGATATTTTGTCTACAATTCATCTTGATATAAATCTGGTGTTTAGACAAATTATGGACCAAAAATTAGGTCTTCAGCTGATTCATCTGTAAGCACGTCTTGAACCCTACAAGTAATAAGGCTTCCGATGTTCTTCAGTGAGGTAACCAAAGCTGTAAGCAAAACATTGAGCCTTTTACCAGTACTGGGCATTACCTTTTCCAACATGATATTTGGATTGCTGACCAATTCTTCATTTACTTCAACTAGCTTTCCTTTAACACAGCTGATGCAAAAAAAAAAGAAAAGAAAAGCATTTTAAACACTTTGAACCACCAACCAACTGGCCCAGTTGCTTGAGCATTGGACTATAGTGCAGGAAGTCATGGGATAAAAACCCGTACCAACAGTCAGGGTCATAAAATAGCTGAGGTGAAAGTGCTGCATTTGCAGTGACATCTGCAAAATGGTTACACTCTCTAGTCTTCTCGGAAAAGCACTATAAACCGTAGGCCCTGCCTTACAAACCCTGCCTTGTTCATAACCCTGTGGGATGTAAAAGAACCTTCACACTATAATTTCGCAAACAGCTGGGCATGGTGTACGCGGTGTTGTGGTCAGTCATATGAGACACACCACGGTTGGGAGGGTAAATGCCTAGAAATATTAGCTACACCAAGCTGATCCAGAATCCAAGGATAAAGGAAGATAAGATGACGACAATGACACAAGGCCACACAATGCAATAAAACTTCCATTTTTATTCAAGTTCAGTCCTTCACTTACCTATACAGAATATATTTGTCACCACTAGATGTTGTAACCTCACAGATTGGAGACTCTGGCAGAAGGTGCTGTGCACCTTTCTTTCCTTTTCCTGATACTTTGTTATCCAGTCTATTGACCTTGTTGCTGACTTGGAAATTTACATTCGATATTTTCTTGCACTGAAGCAATGGATGACTGGGTGCAATGGTAATCACACATATTCTGAAACAAAAATGGGATCATTATGCACTGATCAACTCAGAACTTCAACATCCCCCCCCCGCACCTCCCGGATAAACCACAGGCATTTGAACTTTTGAAGATTGGATCATACAAATTCCCACCCCCTCAGGCCAAAATGATCTTCAAATGCCAAACCACGTCATCGGATTTGTCTGTCTGTCCCCAATTTTTGAAGGCCTTTTTTTAAAGCCAATCGCTCACAAATGCTATATCTCTTCCTTTAAACTCTTCCATCTCATCCAAACACATGTTTTATGGCTGTTAGCGTCTTTGGCATCCGAAAAAAAATTATTTGAAACCTGACTCTTCCAATTCAATTTTCCCCACCCCACACAGGCAAAGTCAAATGCCCGGGGTTTGCCCGGGTGGGGATGTTGAAGTTTCGATTTGATCGCCGCATTAATGAAACACTGCTGCAATGGCAAGTAACAACGACAACTAGATAAACAGATGGACAGATATAGCAGTACAGCATATGGGTCTAAAGAAATATTCTTCGTTAAATTTCACAAGTATGTAAGAGTTTCATGGGTTATTACACGGGGGTTAGTTTCTTCCGAAGTAGTGACTAATCCCAACATGCTGCATGTGCCATTGGCACCTGTTGAGCGCCCAAATGTCAAACCCATTCTAGGAAGGGGGGAGGGTGTATTTATAATGCTAGAAATTTGGGTAAAAACATACGACAGGTTATAAGATCAAATAAATGTATTTTTACTTTGTGCTTTCAAGTGGGGCCTTAAAATATTCAGTGAACTTAAACGTACTTGTTTGAATGCTGCAATACACATTGATCCTCAAAAGCTCTACCTTTGATGTCTCAGATGGAAAAAAGACAATACAGTCAAATTTACGGGGAAAAACCGCTCTTCGTAATTAAGTCATGAAATGTCAATGTCGTTAATATGATTTCAAACTAACCTGTCTTATATATTCTTGTAAAATACCGATCAACTACTGTCTTCCTTTCCTCAGTTCCATCCGCCATCTTTGATAAAAAGAACCGGGCATGCCAAGAACCGAGCCTTGTTAGCTTGGCATCCAGGCCAAAAACAAGATGGAGTCTGTGAGGAGAAGTAAAACTTCAAATATACTCGAAAAACCATTAAGTAAAGGAAGAAACGAGGTATTCAATTGTTTTAAATGTCGACTTCAACAAGGCCTTTTGTCATTCGGTGGTATTAAGGCTATGGAATGTGCTCTGTTTTAGATCAACGTTAGCACTTTTGGTTTGTTGTTTTCTGAGATGGTGCAGTATTGTCAGAACAGAGTTCACACAGTTCCAGAACTTCAGACCAAGTGAGTGCCAATTCGGACGATTGCTAAAATACTCATATAATCAATCTGAAATATCAAAAACTCATTTGTCGGATTTTTGTGGCTAGTACTTGAGCAAGTAACAAAAAACCCAAAAAACTCTGTGGATAAAAGCCTGTCTAAAATAACTAAGTTTATTTTATTTTAAAAGAAGATCGATGATATGAAGATATTTTTCTCGTTAATGACACCGACATACTCGGTAAAATCTGAGAGTTGAAAGGTAAGTCAGTTCAGACGCTCTTCCACTCAGCTACAAAATTCGCTATTACCGCAAGTACTAATTTTGGAAATGTAGCATTTTGCTTTGATTGTATTCCACGTTGTGTTTATACCATGATACGGTGCAGGAGTGATGTGAGAAAGTGTGTTTGTGGTGGGGGTTGGGGTGGAGCTACTCTGTGAGTTGTGATTTGAAAGACTAGCCTTGTGGCCTCTGAGATCCTGGATGAAAAACCTGTGGGAGATTTGATAAACTTCATTCTCTCAGTCCTTGCTTGTTTTTAATTATCACAGATATTTGATTTTAGCTATTTTTATTTTTATGAACCATCGACTCCCAGGGGTTCCCCATTTTCAAGTAAAATCGTCTGGCGTTAGGCAGAGTGAAATACTAAGGGCCGATTTACACGATACGATTTTGTCGCATGCGACAAGCTCACGACAGGCCTACGACATAACTTACGATCGTCGCAGCGTTTTAAAACATGTTTTAAAATGCTACGACATTTTTTCTGACGTACACAACAATCGTAAATCATGTCGTGGGCCTGTCGTAAGCCGTTGTCGCATGCGACAAAGTCGTACCGTGTAAATCGGCCCTAAGAGTGCATTCGATTGACCTTATTCCGGAATAAGAATATGTGGAGAGATGATTTACAATGGTACATCTGGCGTTTTGAAGCAACAAGGATAATAAAGTTATGTTTAAAAAAACATTTTAGATGGTGTTTGACAATTTTAATGTGAATCTCTGTAAAAACAAAGGATTTCTAACTTCTATTCCATGACTTCCTATTCTGGAATAAGGTCAATCGAATGCCGGCAGGTACAAAACACAGGTCACAGGTCAATGTTTTACCAAATTATACAGTAAGTATCCTAAACATTCATAAAAGCTAACCTTGGGCCTAAAAACGTTTCTTTAGGCCTAATTAGGCCTAAGGTTAGCTTTTATGAATGTTTAGGATACTTTCTGTATAATTTGGTAAAACAATGACCTATGACCTGTGTTTTGTACCTGCCAATCAACCGCACCCTAAGGCTGGCCAGTTCAGGCCAGTTTGGGTGTCGGAGGGTTAATCAATGTACACTTCTTATTCCACTGGTTCTTCAATAATGGTGTTGACCTTAAAGCCTGGTTCCCACTTGTGTGACAATCACAGGCACAAACTTAAGAAAAATCGTGTGGGAACAGGCGTAAATTAAGCATAAATACACGCACCAAAAAAAGAAAATTTTCTTCTTTTTGTGATTGTGCTTATCTCACCAGTGGGAACCGGCGTGACTTAAGAAAAAGCACAAGCACGACAATTTGCATGCCATCTTGAATCTTCACTAGATCTTCTCCTGCGTTACTCCACTTGCGTATTGCCTGATTGTCCTTGCTTGTTTCACGTGTGAGAACATCCTGTGCTTAAGCTTGTGCTTATTGCACAAGTGGGAACAGGGCTTATGATCTGATAATAAGAATTAAAGCACCCTAATGATGTCAATATCATTGGGAAGTGGGATTTGAATGCTGAGTTCCTGTCGTTCTGTTTGATTAGGTTATCAGAACTGGGTCAACAAGTGGGTTCCAGAGTGCTTGATGTTTTGGTCTTGAGAGAAAAAGGAATGAAGCGAGAAACAAGAGTTCTAAACATTCTTCTTTTTGTCAAGTCAGTCTTATGGAAGGTATGAGCTGATGTTCCCTAGGGCAATGGCAGTTCCACTCTTTCCTTGCTCTGTAATAGTAATAATAATTAACAATTATTCACCGAAGGCGAAGTGAATATTGGTGACTATTTACCCAATATTTACTGAGCCTGAGGCAAATAATTGTTTTAGTGTAATTTTCAGCGGTGAATATCAAGAAAGTGCAAAACAACAGGCTAAAACAAGATAAAAGGACACGAAAAGTGCCTCTAAAATGTTATATTCACGGGGTAGCGCGGTGAATATAACACTAAATTCTTATATTCACCGCTGAAAATTATACTTAATAATTATTGCATTGAAATTATAGCAACATTTTTGGTCGTGACGTTGTCAGTTTTCCTTTCTCTAGTCATTGTTTGGCAAAGAAGCAGATAAACTGGAACAAGCAAATGATGATGACAAAACATGTATCCTTTTTTAAATTAAGGTGGCTTACTGTAGTTTTCTGAAGAAGATGATCAAGATTTTGAAATCTGTGAAATTAAAGCATCAGGATGTCTCTTGTGAAGTGTTAGTCACTGCAATTGGTGTAAAATGTAATTTTACCTGACAAATGAATTCAAATCAGAGGAAAATGCTAAATATAGTCCCTGGTCCTGGAGGGGGGACTGGAAACTAGACATTTCTAAGTTCTTTTTTGCAAAAACTACCCTCATGACCCCACCTTAACATTTCAGGATTTCCTTAGTGAAAAAAAATAATTGTGTGTATAGATAAATAGTAAAATCTGTCGGACAGGTTTTTCGCAAATGGCAAAAACGTCAGTTTTCCTCTAGTTTGGTAATAACTGAACTGTCTGATAGATCTTTTTTTTAAAAAACGTTGATGGTTTCGTCTTGATATTGGTTGCTAATCCAAAAATTTTAACCCTTGTTGTACTGCTGGGTTTTGAGAAAAAGGCCTTTGAAATGTCTAGTTTCCAGCCTCCCCTCCAGGAGCCAAGAAAAATCTAATATGCCTCATTCCTAGGAGTGAATTTAACTCTTCACTAGCATTTGTGCTTACAGGTGGTGACAATAATAATCTCACATGCAAACTTAGTATATTATTTTTCAGTCATCAGCAAGTCCTTGACATTTTTCTTAGATTATATTATTGAAAAGGAACCTCTGGTTAACAAATTTATATCAGTACCAAAAGACAAAGGTAAAGCAAAATATTATTTGTCATTTCATAAGAATCTTGTTAGCAATAATAGTTTTGTCTTCATTTCTTTAACTCACTGTTAGAGATTTTGCTGAAAATTGCAGGTTCGAGCTTATCAAACCGCTTTTCAAAGGCTTGTTTGGCCAAAAAGAACCTAAACTGTTGCAAACATTGCTTACAAGTGCATTTGTTGCGGATAAATGTACTGCAATCCTGACAATATAAATTTATACAGCATTGAGAGTTTGGTTATAATCTGTCTGACAAAATAGACATTGATTGAGTGAGTTTTACAAAATATGTGAGGAAGCGAGGCATGCATTAAGAAGGAAAACATTACCTGCAAGCTAACCATTGTAAATAAGTGTTTTGTCTCTCGCTTTATTTCTCTCAGCTTTACAGTGTTCTTCATTGAAATTTTCTCTTCTCCTCGTTCCTTGGCTTCTCTTGAGGCTTTCTTCACTTAAATTTCTCAAATTTTGTCGCCTTTTCTCTCATGCTCCTTCCTGCTCTTTATCCCGTTGCTCATCACTAATGGTAACTTTTTCAAAAGTGACAAAGGTGAGTGGGATAAATGTGAGCAGCACAAAAGTTTCCCGCCGAGAAAAAATTTGCCCATTCACACCTCAAAGCTGCATTCGCAAGACTTCCCTGCCTCCCTTTCTTAGTCTCCCATCCCCCTCCCCAGAGTCTGGACAGACGGACGGACGTACTCTTGGTCAATCACGTTACAAACAAACGAAAAAAATTAAGGTTGACCATATTCTCTTAAGCATGCGGCCTGGAGCCCTGCTACTACTTAGCTGAGGAGTTTGTCTTAAAGTTAATTCTACTGTTTAAATAATTAATCAACGCCAGTCGATTTGTATTGGGTTTACAGAGCCTGCTGATTGGTCAATAGTTGTGATGAATAATTAATTAATTTTGCAAATAAAGTGAAATGTGTGATTTGATTTGTTTTACCAGGGAGTCTAAACTGTGCGTCATTTGTCGCTGGAATTGTAGAAGCAGTATTACATGGATGCAACTTCGTAAGTAATGTTTGCATGGATTTTCATAATATTAGCAAGCATTTTGTTTCTTTAACGGTTGGTTGGATGTTTTATCTCTGAGCCATAGGAAAAGTTGACTGGTAAAAGGGGTTGTGTCAGGGCATTGCAGTTCATTCTGTGTAATTTTGCCAATTACTTGCAAGCCCTATGCAAACACAACATTAACCCAAAAATTACTTTATAACAACACACATCAAAACTATGTGACAAAAAACTCTGTCAACCATAAGTACCGGTTATCAAAGTCATAGACAACATATGTAAACCAAGGGGTTTATTTGATCTCTAATCCCGTATGCTGTCCAACGCTGATATTCGGCAAAATTTTACATTAGAGGAAGTCAATCTTGAAAACCAGACTTAACCTTTTAACGCCTAAACCGGACTGACTTAGTATTTTACTCTGTCAATGGGATAAGCAAAAGAAAGTTCACCAAAAAGTTGAAAAAATGGAACCAAATTTTACACTTATCCTGGATAAGTTGATCGACTTTCGAACAACCAGACCCTGGCAACTAGCAAATCAAGCAAAACGTACAAATGACTACTGGTACTTAAAACATTGGAAGATTTGAATAAAACAGCAATAATATTACAAAAGGAGGCAAGGATGGGCAAAAATGGATTGCAATAATAAATAAAGCTTTTTAATTAATTTTTAAACATTTGGCCTAACAGTTTTTCAAAGTTAATTTTTAATCTGGGATTAGCATTACAAGCCCAGGGCCCGGTTGTTCGAAAGCCGATTAACTTAATCCAGGATTAGTGTAAACTTTTGTTTTATGTTTTCAACTTTTTGGTGAAAATTTCTTTTGTTTACTTTTGTTTTTCAAGATTGACTTCTTCTAATGTAAAGTTTTGCCAAATATCAGCGTTGAACAGCATTTAGGAGAAGAGAAATAAACTCCTTGGTTAATTTTTAATCTGGGATTAGTGTTAATCGGCTTTTGAACAACCAGGCCCAGGTCCTGAATTTGTCTAAATTTTGTGACATATCCCCTTTGACAAAGTTGCATGTTTCAACCATTTTTTTTATGCCAAATTTTCTTCAGATAGAAGTAGTGACTTGAAGTAGATGAATACTTCTCTCAACAATAAACACCCTTTATATTCTAGGATTGTCCGGTGCAGTTTTGTTAAAGCACACACTGAACTTTGTGTAAATAAACATCCATTATCTTCAGGGCTGCATTCATATTTGTTTTAACATAATTTAATTCTGTATTTTGGTCATCAGCCTGCAAAAGTCTCTGCTCATTGGCACAAAGGAACAACTCTAATGATTAAGTTTGAAGAGTCTGTGATCGTAAGGGACAAGTCAATAGACGGAAGATAAGAAAGTAACGTAAAACTGTGATAGATAATTTTGTAAAAAGAAACATCATGTCGTTGTTTTTTAATTAAATTGTTATTGTAATCCTAAATATCATGGTAGGCTAATAAAGTTTGGAAAAAACAGGTTTGTCGGAAACAATAATAATTTTATTATTACACCTCAATTCAATAACCTACTGTATTACGTGGGAGATATATGTACATAAAAGGAAAATCTGTACAGAGGGTCTGTGGCTTTTTGTTATTTGTACATAATTATTCAACCCAGTTCTATTATTTTACCTTTTTTAACAAATCAAACACTAATTGGAACAGCATGAGATAGGAGAACTTTTACAAAGCCCCATAAACTTTACAACCATTTTTAGTTTTAAAAAAGCTACAAGCAAATTATTTGCTGTGAATTTCAGTAACATACATATGTACCAGTTAAGTTCCTTTATTGCCATCGATCATTGTTGCAGACCAAGGTGAAACAGCTGGATTTTGCGTTAAAATGGTCTGCTATCAATGGCCATAAAAAGCCTTCATAAGTGTTTGGCATTCATAGTTTCAGGTCCCTTTTTGTTATCCTATACTTCCTATTTTATTCCCAGACTAAAAACCTGTCCTTTTAACCCCTTTAACATTACATTAAATTTATTTATCCTTTTATCTTCACCATTTAAAATTCTGTCAATCACTATTTTACCGAATGCCACGGTGCACTAATGAACTACTTAATATTTGATTGGGCTTTGACTTCTTTTTAACTGGATCAGTAGCAAAACACTTCCACAATCTTAATGTCTCATCTGCTGCTGCGGAGCACACTGTCTGTCCATCTGGACTCATTGCCATGTGCAGCACACGGCAGGTGTGTCCAGTTAGTTCCGTCACTTTCACCATGGATGGATATTTCCAGACCGTCAGCTGATTTTGTGCATAGCCGTGACTGGACACTAATTCTTTATATTCTTTTGACCACACAATGGAGCAAACCTGAAGTGTTAAAAAGAAAATAATGTTAATTAATACTAGTTGATCCATGATCTTTTCCTTCTACACATTTACTCTTAGTATAACCTCCTTGGTAATATCTTCCCCCTAAAGGAGCATTTGCTGAAATGATCCAGAATTTTATAGATGCCAATCACCGCACACACTTTCGTTGACACCTGGGAGTGAGATTAAAAAGATTTTACTCTGTCTAACACCAGATGATTTTACTCGTCAAATGGGGGCGTCCTAGCATGTTTGTTGTTAATGGGTTAATTAATAAAGAGACTAAAATGTATCAAAAAAGTTCATGTATGAGCCACATGCCTAACTTAGACTTCAAAGTTTGAGAAAATATTTTATTGGAAGTTTTTTGTATTAAACATGACACTTTCTTTTTCTCAACAAAAAGGTATGAGAGAGGTTAAGCGTGACGTTTACGCCAAATAGCAATTAATGTCGTGAATGAAATTAGGGTTTTGCCAAAAATGTAAGAACCCTGCTTGATATTAGCTCATTTCTGCCGTGTTAGCTCCAGATATCAAGCAACTGTTCAAAGGAATGGAACAAATTAAAATGAGAGAATTTTCACACTTTTATGACAAGCAGGAGCCTGCCATTTCCCGTTGGCCGTAAACGTCATGCTTAAGCTCTCTATGTTTTAAGTGTTTTTCATTTACCTGGGAATGAGTGTCAATACTGTTGAGGCAGTTTCCTGAACCAACATTCCAGAACCTAATATGTCGATCAGCTGTTCCACCACCACTTGCCAGTACGTTGCGTTGAAATGGACACCAGTCTAGTGCCTATAAAGGACAGATTGACTTCCATGAAAGACTCACTCAGGTGCTTTTCATAACACTGAAGACTTAATAGTTCAGATTTAGAACAACAGTCGTGTTTTTGGCTGCCTTCAATCATTGAACTTCAAGCAGTTGAAAGGAGAGTTGAGACACTCACTGTTAACAACCGTACAATGCATGTCATCGCCCCAAACAAAGTTTTTTCCATCTCCATTTGGTATTCAAACTAAAGGGTATCAACGCTGAAAAAGGGGAACTGCTAAATAGCAAGGTTCAAAGGTCCATGTCCAGTGTTGGGTGATTGAATGTGCTTTTACATGTAGATCAACACAACTTTTTCGGTTTCTCTTTTGAACAGTTTGCCAACTGTTACTGCTGAATTAAGAACTCAGGGTAAAAAAGTAAAACAGTTTTTGAAAGTTGAACTGCGAGTCACAATAAGGATTTTAAAGTGTCAGTGACAGGTAAGGCCCTGTTTACAAGCAGGTAGGGTAACCCTACTGCTAGGGTTACCCTAGCAGGAAAGTCAAACATAGCCTGGGTTTACAAGCAAAACTTTGCGTGCTTGGTAACCGCCAGAATCGCAAACACAATGGAAGCCGCTAAAAAGTTGTCCTGGGTAGGCGAGTTGTCCCTAGCAGAGCGTTTACAAGGCAGCTAGGGTAACCCTAGCACGAGGGTAACCCAAGCTGCCTTGTAAACACATCGTTGAAAAAAGAAGAAATGTGTGAGTGCTAGAGTAACCCTCTTGCTAGGGTAACCCTAGCACTAGGGTTACCCTACCTGCTTGTAAACAGGGCTTTAATTAAATACAACATTTCACTAATTGTGTTACTGGGCAAGGATCACCATTTTCCTGTTTTGTTTCAAGTATCATTACTTTCTGAGTGCAACAACTGAATGGTTTGTACTGGCATCAAGGTTTGCAAATCTTTTATTCCTTGACGAGTGTTAACATTACTGCTTCTTGCTGATTGAGGCATCCAAGGGAACATGTGTACATTGTACTGTAAGATATAGTTCACAAACCTTGACAGCTGCTTGGTGTTGATTAAAGGTATGAAGAGGAGTATTGCTATTGCTGATCGTATTGATGCTGGCATCCCAGATTAACAGCAAGTTATCATTTGCACCACTGGCCAAGTATTTCCCATCTGGAGACCACTTTAAGCCACACACTTCCTGAGAGTGTCTTGAAAGAGTAGCCACGTGATGATCTGCCACACGGACGTCATGATGGTGAATTACTCCACTTCTGCAGCCACTAAACAATAAATTAAACAACACAGTATTTTATTTTTAAGTTGATCACATAATAGAAATTTGATCTTACAATGTTCTTCACAAATATTCTTTGATCAGGACCTAGACATGCCAGTATCTCTTAAAAAGAAAGTTGGATTTCGTACACAGTCATTATTAAAATACTTCTTACTGTAAAATATTACGTTGAGGTTCAATTTTTTTCAGGGTTTAAAATTGTTTAAACTAGATCAATTTTGGTTTTGTTTTGTCTATCATTATCGTAGTCTGAAACAAAGGAAAAATCAAATTGAACTACTATAAAATATAACATTGATCAATAACATATATTGGTGTACATATACTTCCTTTGTTTTATTTCCTACCTTGATAGGATGTAGGAATTCCAAGAAAGGCAACCAATGCGAGAGGAATGCCCTGCCATGCTCCTTAATCGTTTCTGAGCCTCCACATCCCACAACTGTTGTAAAAATACAGTAAAGCTACAAAAATCGAAAATTATACAAAAGCTCGAAAATCATAAGAAATGTGCTTGAACAACCAATGGACTGATCTAAAAGAACAGCACCAACCTGTACAACTCCATTACTGTCTCCTAAAGCAATGTAATTGCCTTCCTTAATCCAAGCCAAAGAACCAATGTAACAATCAGGTGTTGAAGTCTGGCAGAGCTGCACAATATCACCTGTTGCAGCATTCCACAGATACACAAAACCACCCAATGCTACAGCTAAATGATTGTGGCAACTCCAATCCAACAAGTTAAGATCTATGAAGAAGGGAATGAACATCTGTTTATCATCCTATTGGGCTGTAACTGTAGATTATCTTGGTACATGTGTTAACCTGAGTACTTGAGATAACCTGGCCACCAGTGCATAATCCCATCCCTCTTGTGCGCTAGTGGCTCAGCCGCCAAAATATTTGCTCAATACACAAAACACTGGCCGAGTGGCTAGGGCCCATGCCTTGAGATCCAGAGATCCTGGGTTTAAGACTGTGTTCTGACCACTCACTGAATTTGTATCAGGTAGACTGTCCCTGGTTCAATTTCCTGGCACACTTGTAAAATATGGTAGCAAAATGGTTTGCCTCCCACCAGTTGGGATTCTTAACAATAATATTGTATATGTTAAATGCTTGGAGATATTCCGAGGGTAAACAAAGTATTATTATTTAACAAGCAAGCCTGCTCAGAGGCTACAGTGTAGAGAAAACATTCCATGGGCTGCTCTTGCACTAATAAAATGAAGAGGTTTGAATCAAATAAGGTTACTCAGCCTCAACTGTGAATGGTCTCTCCAGTTCACAAAAGAGCAGTACCATGCTCTTTCAGCCTTATTTCACGTGACTTTTATATTTGACAGAAACCAAAACATAAAGCCATGTTTCTTTTACCAAGATTCTTATCGAGTTCACTCGACAAGATATGTTTTTGCCCTGTAGTTCTCCATTCACCCTGTGGAGGCCATGATTTCTTTCAGTCAGCACAGGAAATAAAGACCTCTGGCCAGTTCCAAAATACATGCAATTATAGTGAAAAAGTACATGTATCTATTTTGTAAAAGATGGCAAGTCTCTTAGGTTCACATTCTGAGACTAAACACAAGATACTGAACTTCGTGATTCATAAATTTCCTTATTCATAACCAGTCAGGTAATTATTCATCGAGCTGATCGAAAGAATTGTGGCCTTTTGGGAACTGTGTAGTCACTGCCAATTTCAACTTCAAAACCACATGTGCATGGTGACATGATCTACCTTACAACCACTATTTTTAACTGAAACTAGAGTCAAAAGAAAGGCTAAAGTCAATCGTTTCATGCTTAAATTTTTTGAAGAAACGGTTGTCTCGAAGATTATCCTGCTATCCACAGAAGAGAAAAAGATTCATTGCTGCGTATGTAAGCTTATGAGGTATTACTCGCGTGGTGTTATTGAGTAAACGTTCGAGAAAGAACAACAGCAGGAAGAAAATGGTTTTAATTCCGCCCATCAACTATTTTTCATCAAACTTACAGTAATCGTCGATGAGATCTGGTGCATCGAGAATCCTCTCTGGAACTGGAGCAATATGTCTGGCGTTTTTCTTCGTTGATGTAGCTGGAGTTTTGTTGTTGCTGTACAACACCCGAAGGTCGTTCAAATGGCCTATTAAAGAGACGATCGATCTCGCATGATATATCATTGATATGAATCATACATTTTTAAAAACGAATAAAGTTTGAGCTTACATACTTACAAATGTAAATTTAAACGATGTATTTTAAAATCAGTTACGCGAAATAAGCCAACAATGGGTAAGCTGTGTTGGCGCCTCCGCCGCCAGGCGGCTTTCATTCAGGTGTTTAAATGATCATAAACTTGCATGCCAATTCTAAATGTGAATTAATTGAGCAACTAATTGAGCAAATACCTTCTCTCGGCGTCGGAGCTTTGTTCTTAAACGCAAGAATCCTGGAATTTGTGTCGTTTCCAACAAGACTTTGTGACATTTTCTTCTTGAATTCTGCTTTCGAAGGACTGCTGTTTTCTTCATTCTCGTGATCAGCTGATACCATCTTGTGGTAGTTCATTTCGAAGTTCATAGCACTTCTGTTAGGAATAAATCTGTCCTCTGATGTTTTGGCTTTTCCTGGCGTTTTCTTCAATGATTTGGAGTCTTTGATGGCGTCTTGCTGCAGTTGAGCCTCGATGAATTCGAACTTCGATCAAGCGGTGTGGAAGCAGTTGCACTGGAAGATCGATGGTCAGTTGATTTCCTCTGCCACCGAGGAGCGGGTCCTTTACTCATCGGCGCGTCGAGTCTCAAGAGATCGTTCACTTCAGTTTCAAAGTGAAAATGCGACATTTTGTTTGTTTGAAAAGTAGAAAACAAGCACAGCTCACGCTAGAATTTCGCTTTCCTCAAAGCTCGAGCGAAGGAAACAGATTGAAAGGACGCGGTAATTTCTTACTTGTTTCTGATTGGACAGTCAGAAAGCAAGCACCCGTGATTGGCTATCACCATGACAGCCACAAACAGCTAGCGCTTCATGGCATCGCCGTGCCAACGACCCGTGGCAACAAGAATTTTTTTCTCGGTATCATTCTCCTTGCGCCGAAGCCTTGCGAACGCAAAGAAGAATTCCCAGAAAAAATGAAGTTCTGGCTACTTAGCCTCAGCCTGATCCTTGGTTTCGGACCTGTTACTATCCATTCAACAGATTGTATTCTATAACTGTAAAGGATTTGCAAGGAAATGTTGTTCCGATGAGTGTATTCAAAGGAAAGGTTGGTATCTCTCTCTTTTAGTTCGTTTGCGTGACACAAGTTGAGCTATATACCCAAGGCCTGCGAATGAATGTCGTTTTAAATCTTTAAAAAAACAGCCTTGAAAGCGTATTAGTATGTTTTAAAAGCGCATTACTATTGTTTGTCGTCCAACAGTTGAACGAAATGTGGAAAATACAAAAAATTTAGCAAATATAAACGCATAGGAATACTGTGCTTTGTCAAACCAGGTTTGACTACAGGCCACTTTGTAGACAAAGTGACCTTTGTCATTCAACTCGAGCTATTTCAAAGATTCATTGGAACTGCATATTTGCATATGAACGGAATGTATTGTTATGCACAACACAATAGTGGCCGTGTATTCTGCAGTTACTTCAATTCCTCTGCAAGCGGGTGATTTCTTAAGACCTAAATGTTTTTCACACTTTTGACCCCATAAATTTTACATTCATGCTTTTATCTTTCACTTGTCAAAGATTGCAGACTGGCAATCGAAAGCTTGTACTTTTTAATCTTTCTTTAACCAGAGAATCCATTTTTAAGTTTATGATCTACAAAAGCAGTCTGAGATTCTTGTTTTATCCCAGCAAACCAAGTGATTTGTGCTGGTCTTAGTCTAGGAGTATCAATAGCTGCATAAATTGACCCTTTCATTGCCAAGATCGTCATGTTCATTCTCCTAACTAGTACCATAAATTCCTTTGTTGGGTAGTACTGAGAATTTGGTGTTATATCTAGATCACACCTCTTTTTAAGCTGATAAGTATTCTCTTCATTCTCATTATACTTGTCTTACTGACATTTCATTGAAATAATTGTGAGGAGAATTTACATGCTGATCACTTCTGGGAGTCAAAAGGGTTAACCTTATCGTAAAATAATGCCAAACTTTACTCTTACCTAATTGTTGCAAACAGGTAGCAAATGCTTAGACTTTAAAGGGACAGTGTCACGCTTTTAGTCAAACTTCAAAACACAAAAAGATGTCTTTGCATTAATGAAGACCAAAAAATAATGCTGTAGTTTTGTTACAATAACCATTGAAGTGCACTGAAGCTATTCTTTGTTGTTTGCATCAAGGATGTAGAGGATAGAAATGGATTGAAACTTGAAAAACTGGCCAATTTTTTCAAGTTTGGAGACAATGTCTTTAGAAAGTCGCCAAAAATTAAATACGAATAGCTCTTTGTGCCATAAAGACATTTTATACCTTGTCAGTGGGTTGTCTGAAATGTTGTATGTGTCAGCTAAAGTACTAATTTAAATTTTTACCCAGTAACTGTTTTGACCTAAAAACAGCAACTTTAACATGACAGTGTGTCCCTTAGTGCAGGATGTAAAAATTGAGATTTCATCTTTAGAATTAT
>NC_090878.1:9401617-9421617 GCF_036669935.1 Montipora foliosa | reverse complement strand
CGGCGTAAATTAATGCTGAATTAACGAAAGAGGGGTGGCTCCCACGTGGAAATGCTCATTTCACACACCTTCACGTTAAATTATCAACTTCTTGAACAATTACCATAAGCTTTTATTATTTTGATCGGGATTAAGGCGCTAAAGAGTTTCCCTGGCCAGATTGGAGAATACAATCCTTGTTTCCTATTTTTTCGAATCACTTAGCGCAAATATGCGGTTGACTGACCAACTGCATGGCCACCTCTGTGCAACAGGAGTTTGGTGCAAATAAAACATTTCAACTTTGGAAACTTGTGAATATTTCTCTTTTGAAAAACTGGTGAACCTATTGTTGCTTTATCTTTTCTCCTACCAAAAACATTGAAGTGACAACCAAGTGGATGTATCTTGCGTATCTGGCCTTTGCCACAACGCGGCTTTCGCTCTCGCGGCATGCTCGTCACCAGAGCTTTGGATCGACCCCAAAGGCTGAGCTCTCTCTCTCCCTCAGGTCAAGAGAAGAGCTCTGGGGTCGAGATAAGCTTCTCTCGCGGCCAAAGCACAATCGGAGCAACAATCGATTAAACTCGAGCGTGTGTCAAAATAATCCCCGCCAAAAAAAATTTCCCGCCAGCTACGGCAGGCCAAGTGGAGGCAACGCATGCTACCAGCATAGTAAGCCCTTTGTGACGAACCCCAGCTGACTGACAAAAAAAGCATCTACATAAGTTGCTCCAGGATCAGGTCTCCAGGATGCATAGCAAGCGACCTGCACATTTAGCCTTGAGGCAAAGAGATCTATAGTGGGTTCCCCCCAAATTGCTGTAACGTTTTGAAAAATGTCTTTCCTGAGCATCCATTCCTTATTGTCAGTAAAGACCCTAGACTCTCTGTCTGCCTGAATATTGTTCTTTCCCCGGGATATGAGCTGCAGAAATCCAGAGCTCTCTCTTAATACAGAACAGCCAAATCTCCTTGGCGACTGAGTTGCACTCCATAGAATCTGTGCCTCCCATAGAGTTAATATAGTTAACAGTAGTGGTATTGTCCGAATAAATGCGTATGTGTACAGATGTCATATTAATACAGAGGGCTTTCAAACCAGGGAATACAGCCATGAGTTCGATCTTTGAGTTTGGTGTACAAATAGGGTATTCAGCTGTCTCAATATTATTGCTCCACCACTGTAGTTCAGGGCCCGGTTGTTCAAAGCCGATTAACGCTAATCCCAGATTAAAAATTAACCAAGAAAATTATTTCTCTACCCAAATGCTGTTCAACGCTGATATTCGGCAAAACTTTACATCGGAGGAAGTCAATCTTGCATGAAAAACAAAAATAAGCAAAAGAAACTTTCACCAAAAAGTGGAAAACGTGAAACAAAGTTTACGCTATCCTGGATTAAGTTAATCGGCTTTCGAACAACCGGTCCTGAAAAGCTTTCTTGCGATAATTTTATACGTGCCTGGTAGTTTCCTTTATTTTGTCTAAGTGCCATGGCTTTATCATGTTCTAAGTGTCTATAGAAAAGTGGGCCATAAAGCACACCTGGAAAACTAGACACTAGTAGTCCGATAACTTCTGCAAGTTCCTGGATAGACATTGTGGCACTGCAAACAAGCCTACTGCACTGCTCTTTGATTCGAAAAAACCTTTTCTGTAGGCAGGCACACAGTCATACTGACAGAATTCAGAACAAAACCCAGAAAAAGAAGTGTCTGGACTGTTCTTAGCACTGATTTCACCGGTGTACAATAAAAACCCAGTTCTTGAAATAAGCACCAAGTATCAGTAATGTTAGTCTGACATTCATGTATTGTATCTCCTTGTAGATATGAGTCATCAATATATCCCACATTTAGATGCCCTTCCTTTATAAGGGTAGCATAAACAGTTTTCAAATTTTTCGTAAAGAGGCGTGGGGCACAAGAAAGACCATTAGGTAAACAAGTGAACTGAAACAATTGTCCTCTCCAACTTAATGCGTTTAATTTTGAATAGGAAACATGGAATAGAAGTTAGAAATCGTTCGTTTTTACGGAGATTCATAAAATGGGAACCTGCTAAAATGCTATTTTAAGCATATCTTTATTATCCTTGCTGCTTCAAAACGCATGTATACCGTTTTAAATCATCACCCCGCGTATTCTTATTCCGAATAAGCCTGATAGCAATCGAACGCATCCTTAATTTGAAACTTTTGATAGATATGGGAACCGAGAAGTAAGCATCCCGTAAATCTACGGAAGCCATGTAAGATTTTTTAAGCCTGATAGCAGATTGTAGAGTATCCATCTTGAAGTGATGCCACGTGATCTTAGATTTTTTAAATTAATATAGCCTATAAGTGCCATCTTTCTTAATGAATTCCCCTTCACAGCAGCGAGTGGTCTCTTTGATCACTCCTTTATTCAGCAAGTTGTCAATTTCATTTTGAATAAATGTTGTTCCTGAAGGGAAAAACCGCTTTCCCTTGGGACAGCCTCTTGCTGTGGGAACCCAGCAGCAAATTTAATTTTGTACTGAGTCACACTATCAAGAATAAAATGATCAGATGTAATATTCTGCCAATGAGAGGAAAAATGTTTCAGTCGGCCAGCAACACCGTCATTAGACACATGTAGAGTTTTGTTCACCTTAACATCAACATTAGAAACATGATGCAGACTCTTATTGTCTAGTCTGACTTTCCTTGCTTTGTCATCCTTTCGCTCGGGGGGTTTGTTTGTCGGTCGTGGAAGGCCCAGCCTAAAAAAGGCCTCCTGGCCTGACGGTATGCTCGTCCACCACTTGAAGAGTGTGACATGTAGTTTCTAGAATTTCTAGAATTTCTAGAATCAGAATGAGACCTGGAGGATGAGCCACTATTTGTTGTAACCTTTTTACCAACACACGATGACTTCTGTCACGTCTTTTTACTGCTTTGGTAAATCATCCCCAAACAATTGATCTGTGATGGCAAGGGATGAGGAGCACAAAATTAATGCTTATAGTCATGATGCAGGTCAGGCTTTATCAACTCTCTACGCCTGTGATTAAGCTCAGTATTAGCATTAGCAAACAGAGCAAAGGCATCAGTAGCCTCTTGAAGCAACTCGTTTCCAACCGGAAACGTAGGTATTTGTTCCACAAGTTTACTGATCATACCAGTCAAGGCACACATGCCTTTGATTACTGGTGTACCGTTTTGTCGTTCTCGCTCTCTTTCTCTCTTCTTTCGTTTCTGTTCTTCTGTCATAGGTCATAGGTCCAGGCATCTTGCAACCTTAGTAGATTTAAAATTAAAAATCTTAAGACTTGTACCAAAAACTGCAATTCAGAGCTAAAAAGCAGCCCTAAACAATTAAAATAAACACTCAGCTTAAGTTTATATCCCTCCAATGCTTGACTTGAATAACTACGTAACCACCAGTGTGTCCTGACCACAGCTATATTATTGAAACCAGCGCAAAATGCAAGAAAAATATATTTTCAAAACCGTCGGTACCTGAACACGAAAAGCATCGACTCAAGAGCTTTTGGTGACGTAGCATGGACGTGTAGCCGCGTCGAGCCACAGAAAGAGCGCGAAAAATTAAGCCTCGTTGAGTGTCTCACCCGGCTTGAGCCTGCGATCCAATCAACAACCAATCCCTGGTCAGCTGTCAACTTCAAAAAAAAAAAAAAAAAAAAAAAAAACAGCTGACCTCTATCAGGCCCAACTTGAGCTCGCGATATGGTCACGTTATACTGGTCAGCGGATGCCTTGTTTTGACAGGTGTCAATTGACCGTAACATTGATGTCCAATATCAAAGATGTATGCTGTAAACTAGCTATAGTGTCAACTCAACGGGAGCCTCGATGAGCTCAACTTGAGCCCCTGATATGGTTACGTGATACTGGTCACATTGTCGGTCACATTGGCATACACTTCGCGCGCGCGAAAAACCGCTGATTGGCTAGAGAATAATGACGTAAAATGAGGACTCTAACGCGGTCATACAACTTTGATCGTATAAAATCGCCCACTGGGTTTCTTGCTGCTGATGAACTGTGAGTGAACTTCAGCCACAAAGTTGAATTCTCTTAACACCTGGATTTACAATTTTCCACGTCACACGTAACCTTTACTGTTAAATGCCATCGATCTGTTCGAGGTTTTTGTTGTTCCTCGCAAATATTTTTCCAGAAACCATTCCAGGAAATCTGCATCAAAGCGTCATCCACTCAGTGCGTGTGCAATATTGTCTGATCAGTTGTGGAACAGCCCAGAAAAGTACATTACTGTAACAGAGTAACCATATTGGTCAAGTTTTTCACATAAAAAATTAAGTTTGCAAAACGGCTACAAAAACACATGTGCAGCAAAACTTTGGAAGCATGCAAACACTTTAGGTACATTATATATAATAATAATAATAATAATAATAATAATAATAAAATGCCTTACAGCTTTAGTTAGATGTGTACCCCTGACTGAAAATTCTTTAACACTAAAAATTAGTATGAACACCAAATAATTATTAACAATTATTATTCGCCGAAGGCAAGGTGAATATCGGTTAATTTAATAAAAATCGAGATGAAGTTGAGGTATTCATTCACCAATATTCAGAGTCTGAGGGAATATCGGAAACAATAAATTAAATTTGCCTGACATTAGAAGCAACTCAGTTTTCTTAGTAACATGATGCCATCATGCAAATCGTCTATTACATAGTTGATTATTTGAATAATACACATTTTCTTTAAAACAATTAATTTATTTGTCTATCACCTCAACAAAACAGCTTGGCCGTTTTGAAAAACCGCTTAGGTGATTGTCACGTAATAATACTCATCTCAATGACGACCAATCAGTGCAGAGAACTTACAGTATTATACTAATAAGCATACAATTCCTGTAGCACAAGACAATAATGAACAATATATTATTATAATTCCACGAGTGCATGTTTGATATGAGATTAACCAATCAATCATCCATCCAATGATTATTGTTTTATTAAATTTTCATTTGATTCTTAACATTTGGACAAAGTTAAAGCCAATCAGTTTCCAGCGTTAACACTTGACGCGTGGTTCACACTTGACGCAATAAGTTTCCCTCTTTCATAATGGCGGTGAATAAATATTCTTGTGTTTAATGATCCCCTATAACCTCGCTTAAGCAAGTTTCTGTCAAATTAACATATAAGTGTATAAGAACTGTTAACGAGATTGAGTGAACCAATGAGAAAGCTAAAAACACAGTATTGGTGGTTCAAAATTTAATAATGTAAGGTATTATCTTTTTCCCCTTGTGCTTACACTGTCATTATTCACTTTCTGTGTAATGGTTTTATCATTGTTTTTGTTTGTAAGAAATGGTAGCCATACCTGATTTATAAAGAAACTGAAGTTGTGCAGTAGTACAGCAACTACTTTTACTCTTGGTTCACGAAAAATCCTTTTCATTATTGTAAATACATTGTAGCATGGAGATATCTTCAAACAGGTCTGGAGAATGTTCACCGCCGAAATTTCCCATTTTGTCTGGATCATATAAGTTCTTTCCTCCTTTTGTTCAGTGGTTGACTAGTGACTTGTGAAATTGTATGGTATGGTGCACGGGCAAGAGAGCTAAATGTAGTGTCTCCTTTAGTTTTAAAACATATATTAAAGAAAAACAAATATTAAAGAAACACAAATAATATTGTTATTGTTGTTGAGTAATGTTAGGATTTAGTACTGCCAGTGATATTACAAGTGTCTCTTTTGAGTGGATTCCCCCATTTTCCTCCTAAGCTCTGCTCTGTCGCCTTGGCTTATAAAGCGAGAAAACTTATTACATGAACAATGTCGACAAGATATTAACTCGAAGTTAAAAACATACATGTACGTTATATGCATTTCAGGAAAACTTACGACCCCAAAACCCCACAAACTATATCGAGTGGCGTGCAAGTATAAGGCACTGAACTTCGCTTTTCTGTATAAAACCAGTTACAAATTGAGTTAAGTGCGAAGACGAACACTAGCGGTGAAAAAACCTGCTTCTCTTCGAACTTCGATTTGAAAAAGTCTCTCTTGGTGTGTTGGGGTGGAGCTACTCTGTGGAGTTGTGATTTGAAAGGACTAGCCTTGTGGCCTCTGCGAGCTGGATGAAAAACCTGTGGGAGATTTTGATAAACTGCATCTCTCCCAGTCCTTGCTTGTTTTTAATTATCACAGATAATTTGATTTTAGCTATTTTTATTTTATGAACCATCGACTTCCCAGGGGGTTCCCCATTTTCAAGTTAAAAATCGTCTTCTGGCTGTTAGGCAAGATGTGAAATACACTACGTCGGCCCGAATCTTACCCGATACGATTTTGTCGCCATGCCCGACCAAGGCTCAACGACAAGGCCTTACGACCATAACTGACGATCGTCGCAGCGTTTGAAAACATGTTTAAAAATGGCTAGCGACATTCTTTTTCCTGACGTAGCCACAACCAATCGTAAATCATGAGGTCGTGGGCCTCGTCGTAAGCCGGTACGTTTAGTGTGCGCAATTGCCGACCTCCCCCCTCTAAAGATCGTACCGCTGTAAAATCGGCCCTAATGACTGTGCATAGTCGATTCGACCTTATTCCGGAATAAGAATATGTTGGAGAGATGATTTAACAATGGTACATCTGGCGTGGGTTGTTTGAAGCAAAGTCAAGCGATAATTAAAGTTTAGGTTGATATACGTTTCAAAAAAAACATTTTAGATGGTGTTTGACAAATTTTAATGTGCAATCTCTGGTCAAAAACAAAGGATTTTCTAACTTCTATTCCATGACCTATCCTATTCTGGAATAAGGTCAATCGAATTGCCGGGCAGGTACAAAACACAGCAGTCATCAGGTCAATTGTGTTTTACCAAATTATTACAGTAAGTATCCTAACACATTCATAAAAGCTAACCTTGGGCCTAAACATACGTTGTCTTTAGGCCTAATTAGGCCTAAGGTTAGCTTTTTATGAAGTTTAGGGATACTTTCTGTTGTATATAATTTGGTTTTTTTTTTTTTTTTTTTTTGTAAAAAACAATGAGCCTACTGACCTGTTGGTTTTGTTTTACCTGCCAATCAACCGGTTTAACTTTTGCCTAAATCTCCAACCCCCCTCGTCTCACCGACGTTTGCCTTTTTCACCCTAATGGCTGGCTGGCCAGTGTTTTTTTTTTTCCAGGCCCGTCCAGCCCCGGTTTTTTTTCAGGCCAGTGTTTGGGTGTCGGGGAGGGATGGGGTTAATCAATGTACAACTTCTAACTATTCCACATGGTTTGCTTCAATAATGGTGTTGGACCTTAAAGCCTGGTTCCCACTTGTGTGGACAATCAACAGGCCACAATAACTTAAGAAAAATCGTGTGGGAACAGGGCGTAATTATTAATGCATTAAATACACGCCACCAAAAAACCCCAAAAAAGACGAAAATTTTCTTCTTTTGTGATTGTGCTTATCTCAACCAGTGGGAACAAAACCGGCGCGGTTTGACCATTAAGAAAAAGCACAAGCACGACAATTTGCATGCCATCTTGACATCTTACAACAGATATTCTCCTGCGATTACTCCACTTGAGCGTATTTGCCTGATTGTCCTTGCTTGTTTCAAGCGTGTGAGGAAACATTCTAACTACCTCTCGTGCGTTCAAGCTTGTGCTTATTTGGCCACAAAGTGGGCAAACAAGGCGCTTATGATCTGATAATAAGAAATTAAAGCACCCTAATGATGTCAATATCATTGGGTGGGGGGGACAGTTGGGGATTTGAATGCTGGCGAGTTCCATGTCGTTCTGTTTGGATTAGGTTAGTCGAGAACGGGTGCAACCAAGTGGGTTTCAGCCAGACGTGCTGGAATTGTTTTGGTTCTGTGAGAAGAACGAAAAAGGAATGTGAAAAGACGAGAAAACAAGATTAGAACAAGAGTTCTAAACAGTTTTTTTTTTTTTTTTGGAATTTATTTTCTTCTTTTTGTCAAGTCATATGTGTTCTTAATTTTGGAAGGTTTTTCTTTTTATTTTTTTGAGCTTTTGCCCTGATGTACGTAGGTGCAGATGGCAGTTCCACTCTTTCCTTGCCTCTGTAATGTGATTTGTAGTATTAAGATAATAAACATTCCAACAATTATTCACCGAAGGCGAAGTGAATATTGGTGACTATGTACCCAATATTTACTGAGCCTGAGGCAAATAATTGTTTTAGTGTAATTTTCAGCGGTGAATATCAAGAAAGTGCAAAACAACAGGCTAAAACCAGATAAAAGGACACGAAAAGTGCCTCTAAAATGTTATATTCACGGGGTAGCGCGGTGAATATAACACTAAATTCTTATATTCACCGCTGAAAATTATACTAAATAATTATTGCATTGAAAATTATAGCAACATTTTTTGGTCGTGACGTTGTCAGTTTTCCTTTCTCTAGTCATTGTTTGGCAAAGAAGCAGATAAACTGGAACAAGCAAATGATGATGACAAAACATGTATCCTTTTTTAAATTAAGGTGGCTTACTGTAGTGTTCTGAAGAAGATGATCAAGATTTTGAAATCTGTGAAATTAAAGCATCAGGATGTCTTTTGTGAAGTGTTAGTCACTGCACTGGTGGTAAAATGTAATTTTACCTGACAAATGAATTCAAATCAGAGGAAAATGCTAAATATAGTTCCCTGGTCCTGGAGGGGGGACTGGAAACTAGACATTTCTAAGTTCTTTTTTGCAAAAACTACCCTCATGACCCCACCTTAACATTTCAGGATTTCCTTAGTGAAAAAAAATAATTGTGTGTATAGATAAATAGTAAAATCTGTCGGACAGGTTTTTCGCAAATGGCAAAAACGTCAGTTTTCCTCTAGTTTGGTAATAACTGAACTGTCTGATAGATCTTTTTTTTAAAAAACGTTGATGGTTTCGTCTTGATATTGGTTGCTAATCCAAAAATTTTAACCCTTGTTGTACTGCTGGGTTTTGAGAAAAAGGCCTTTGAAATGTCTAGTTTCCAGCCTCCCCTCCAGGAGCCAAGAAAAATCTAATATGCCTCATTCCTAGGAGTGAATTTAACTCTTCACTAGCATTTGTGCTTACAGGTGGTGACAATAATAATCTCACATGCAAACTTAGTATATTATTTTTCAGTCATCAGCAAGTCCTTGACATTTTTCTTAGATTATATTATTGAAAAGGAACCTCTGCGTTAACAAATTTATATCAGTACCAAAAGACAAAGGTAAAGCAAAATATTATTTGTCATTCATAAGAATCTTGTTAGCAATCATAGTTTTGTCTTCATTTCTTTAAATCACTGTTAGAGATTTTGCTGAAAATTGCAGGTTCGAGCTTATCAAACCGCTTTTCAAAGGCTTGTTTGGCCAAAAAGAACCTAAACTGTTGCAAACATTGCTTACAAGTGCATTTGTTGCGGATAAAATGTACTGCAATCCTGACAATATAAAATTTATACAGCATTGAGAGTTTGGTTATAATCTGTCTGACAAAATAGACATTGATTGAGTGAGTTTTACAAAATATTGTGAGGAAGCGAGGCATGCATTAAGAAGGAAAACATTACCTGCAAGCTAACCATTGTAAAATAAGTGTTTTGTCTCTCGCTTTATTTCTCTCAGCTTTACAGTGTTCTTCATTGAAATTTTCTCTTCTCCTCGTTCCTTGGCTTCTCTTGAGGCTTTCTTCACTTAAATTTCTCAAATTTTGTCGCCTTTTCTCTCATGCTCCTTCCTGCTCTTTATCCCGTTGCTCATCACTAATGGTAACTTTTTCAAAAGTGACAAAGGTGAGTGGGATAAATGTGAGCAGCACAAAAGTTTCCCGCCGAGAAAAAAATTTGCCCATTCACACCTCAAAGCTGCATTCGCAAGACTTCCCTGCCTCCCTTTCTTAGTCTCCCATCCCCCTCCCCAGAGTCTGGACAGACGGACGGACGTACTCTTGGTCAATCACGTTACAAACAAACGAAAAAAAATTAAGGTTGACCATATTCTCTTAAGCATGCGGCCTGGAGCCCTGCTACTACTTAGCTGAGGAGTTTGTCTTAAAGTTAATTCTACTGTTTAAATAATTAATCAAACGCCAGTCGATTTGTATTGGGTTTACAGAGCCTGCTGATTGGTCAATAGTTGTGATGAATAATTAATTAATTTTGCAAATAAAGTGAAATGTGTGATTTGATTTGTTTTACCAGGGAGTCTAAACTGTGCGTCATTTGTCGCTGGAATTGTAGAAGCAGTATTACATGGATGCAACTTCGTAAGTAATGTTTGCATGGATTTTCATAATATTAGCAAGCATTTTGTTTCTTTAACGGTTGGTTGGATGTTTTATCTCTGAGCCATAGGAAAAGTTGACTGGTAAAAGGGGTTGTGTCAGGGCATTGCAGTTCATTCTGTGTAATTTTGCCAATTACTTGCAAGCCCTATGCAAACACAACATTAACCCAAAAATTACTTTATAACAACACACATCAAAACTATGTGACAAAAAACTCTGTCAACCATAAGTACCGGTTATCAAAGTCATAGACAACATATGTAAACCAAGGGGTTTATTTGATCTCTAATCCCGTATGCTGTCCAACGCTGATATTCGGCAAAATTTTACATTAGAGGAAGTCAATCTTGAAAACCAGACTTAACCTTTTAACGCCTAAACCGGACTGACTTAGTATTTTACTCTGTCAATGGGATACGCAAAAGAAAGTTCACCAAAAAGTTGAAAAAATGGAACCAAATTTTACACTTATCCTGGATAAGTTGATCGACTTTCGAACAACCAGACCCTGGCAACTAGCAAATCAAGCAAAACGTACAAATGACTACTGGTACTTAAAACATTGGAAGATTTGAATAAAACAGCAATAATATTACCAAAGGAGGCAAGGATGGGCAAAAATGGATTGAAATAATAAATAAAGCTTTTTAATTAATTTTTAAACATTTGTCCTAACAGTTTTTCAAAGTTAATTTTTAATCTGGGATTAGCATTACAAGCCCAGGGCCCGGTTGTTCGAAAGCCGATTAACTTAATCCAGGATTAGTGTAAACTTTTGTTTTATGTTTTCAACTTTTGGTGAAAATTTCTTTTGTTTACTTTTGTTTTTCAAGATTGACTTCTTCTAATGTAAAGTTTTGCCAACATATCAGCGTTTTGAACAGCATGTTAGGAATAGAGAAATAAAACTCCTTGGTTAATTTTTAATCTGGGCTTAGTGTTAATGCGGCTTTTGAACAAACCAGGCCCCAGGTCCTGAATTTGTCTAAATTTTGTGACATATCCCCTTTGACAAAAGTTTGCATGTTTCAAACCATTTTTTTATGCCAAATTTTCTTCAGATAGAAGTAGTGACTTGACAGTAGACGAATACTTATCTCAACAATAAAACACCCTTTATATTCTAGGATTGTCCGGTGCAGGTTTTGTGTAAAGCACACACTGAAACTGGTTGTGTAAATAAAAACCCATCCCTTATCTTCAGGGCTTGCATTCATATTTGTTTTAAATAAATTTAATTCTTGTATTTTGGTCATCAGCCTGCCAAAAGTCTCTGCTCATGGCACAAAGGAACCCACTCTTAATGATATAAGTTTGAAGAGTCTGTGATTGTAAGGGGACAAGTCAATAGAACGGAAGATAAGAAAGTAACGTTAAAAACTGTGATAGATAAATTTTGTAAAAAGAAACCATCATGTCGTGTGTTTTTTTTAATTAAATGTTATTGTCATCCTAAATATCATGGATAGGTCTAATAAAGTTTGGAAAAAAAAACACGTTTGTCGAAACAATAATAATTTTATTATTACACCTCAATTCAATAACCTACTGTATTACGTGGGGAGATACTATGTACAGTAAAAGGAAAATCTTGTACAGAGGGTCTGTGGCTTTTTGTTATTTGTACATAATTATTCAACCCAGTTCTATTATTTTCACCTTTTTTAACAACATCAAACAAACTTTTAAAACACAATTTTTTTGTTGGGGAACAGCATTCGAGATAGGAGAACTTTTACAAAGCCCCATAAACTTTACAACCATTTTAGTTTTAAAAAAGCTACAAGCAAATTAATTTGCTGTCGTGACTTTCAGTAAACATACATATGTACCAGTTAAGTTCCTTTATTTGCCACGATCCTGTTGGCAGACCAAGGTGTGAAAACAAAGCTGGATTTTGCGTTAAAATGGTATGCTATTCAATGGCCATAAACAAAGCCTTCATAAGTGTTTGGCATTCATAGTTTCAGGTCCCTTTTTGTTATTATATACTGGTCCTATTTTATTCCCAGACCTAAAAACCTGTCCTTTTAACCCCTTTAAACATTACGTTCTAAATTTATTTATCCTTTTATCTTAACCATTTCAAAATTCTGTCAATCACTGATTTTATCGAATGCCCTCACGGTTGGCGACTAATGAAACTACTTAATATTTGATTTGGGGCTTTGAAGTCTTTTTAACTGGGATCCAGTAGCACAAACACTTTCCACAAATCTTAATGTCTCATCGTGCATGCTGTCGGAGCACACTGTCTGGTTCCATTTGGACTCATTGCCCTGTGCAAGACCCACGGCAGGTGTGTCCAGTTAGTTCCGTCACTTTCACCCTGGATGGAAGTATTTCCAGACCGTTCTAGCTGATTTGTGCCTGCATAGCCGTGACTGGACTAACTCCTTAATTCTTTTGACCACACAATGGACGCAAACCTGAAGTGTTAACACACAGAAAAATAATTTTAATTAATAACAGTTGATCCTGATATTTTCCTTCTTACACATTTACTCTTCGTATAACCTCCTTGGTAATATCTTCCCCCTAAAGGAGCATTTGCTGAAATGATCCAGAGTTTATAGATGCCAATCACCGCACACACTTTCGTTGACACCTGGGAGTGAGATTAAAAAGATTTTACTCTGTCTAACACCAGATGATTTTACTCGTCAAATGGGGGCGTCCTAGCATGTTTGTTGTTAATGGGTTAATTAATAAAGAGACTAAAATGTATCAAAAAAAGTTCATGTATGAGCCACATGCCTAACTTAGACTTCAAAGTTTGAGAAAATATTTTATTGGAAGTTTTTTGTATTAAACATGACACTTTCTTTTTCTCAACAAAAAGGTATGAGAGAGGTTAAGCGTGACGTTTACGCCAAATAGCAATTAATGTCGTGAATGAAAATTAGGGTTTTGCCAAAAATGTAAGAACCCTGCTTGATATTAGCTCATTTCTGCCGTGTTAGCTCCAGATATCAAGCAACTGTTCAAAGGAATGGAACAAATTAAAATGAGAGAATTTTCACACTTTTATGACAAGCAGGAGCCTGCCATTTCCCGTTGGCCGTAAACGTCATGCTTAAGCTCTCTATGTTTTAAGTGTTTTTCATTTACCTGGGAATGAGTGTCAATACTGTTGAGGCAGTTTCCTGAACCAACATTCCAGAACCTAATATGTCGATCAGCTGTTCCACCACCACTTGCCAGTACGTTGCGTTGAAATGGACACCAGTCTAGTGCCTATAAAGGACAGATTGACTTCCATGAAAGACTCACTCAGGTGCTTTTCATAACACTGAAGACTTAATAGTTCAGATTTAGAACAACAGTCGTGTTTTTGGCTGCCTTCAATCATTGAACTTCAAGCAGTTGAAAGGAGAGTTGAGACACTCACTGTTAACAACCGTACAATGCATGTCATCGCCCCAAACAAAGTTTTTTCCATCTCCATTTGGTATTCAAACTAAAGGGTATCAACGCTGAAAAAGGGGAACTGCTAAATAGCAAGGTTCAAAGGTCCATGTCCAGTGTTGGGTGATTGAATGTGCTTTTACATGTAGATCAACACAACTTTTTCGGTTTCTCTTTTGAACAGTTTGCCAACTGTTACTGCTGAATTAAGAACTCAGGGTAAAAAAGTAAAACAGTTTTGAAAGTTGAACTGCGAGTCACAATAAGGATTTTAAAGTGTCAGTGACAGGTAAGGCCCTGTTTACAAGCAGGTAGGGTAACCCTACTGCTAGGGTTACCCTAGCAGGAAAGTCAAACATAGCCTGGGTTTACAAGCAAAACTTTGCGTGCTTGGTAACCGCCAGAATCGCAAACACAATGGAAGCCGCTAAAAAGTTGTCCTGGGTAGGCGAGTTGTCCCTAGCAGAGCGTTTACAAGGCAGCTAGGGTAACCCTAGCACGAGGGTAACCCAAGCTGCCTTGTAAACACATCGTTGAAAAAAGAAGAAATGTGTGAGTGCTAGAGTAACCCTCTTGCTAGGGTAACCCTAGCACTAGGGTTACCCTACCTGCTTGTAAACAGGGCTTTAATTAAATACAACATTTCACTAATTGTGTTACTGGGCAAGGATCACCATTTTCCTGTTTTGTTTCAAGTATCATTACTTTCTGAGTGCAACAACTGAATGGTTTGTACTGGCATCAAGGTTTGCAAATCTTTTATTCCTTGACGAGTGTTAACATTACTGCTTCTTGCTGATTGAGGCATCCAAGGGAACATGTGTACATTGTACTGTAAGATATAGTTCACAAACCTTGACAGCTGCTTGGTGTTGATTAAAGGTATGAAGAGGAGTATTGCTATTGCTGATCGTATTGATGCTGGCATCCCAGATTAACAGCAAGTTATCATTTGCACCACTGGCCAAGTATTTCCCATCTGGAGACCACTTTAAGCCACACACTTCCTGAGAGTGTCTTGAAAGAGTAGCCACGTGATGATCTGCCACACGGACGTCATGATGGTGAATTACTCCACTTCTGCAGCCACTAAACAATAAATTAAACAACACAGTATTTTATTTTTAAGTTGATCACATAATAGAAATTTGATCTTACAATGTTCTTCACAAATATTCTTTGATCAGGACCTAGACATGCCAGTATCTCTTAAAAAGAAAGTTGGATTTCGTACACAGTCATTATTAAAATACTTCTTACTGTAAAATATTACGTTGAGGTTCAATTTTTTTCAGGGTTTAAAATTGTTTAAACTAGATCAATTTTGGTTTTGTTTTGTCTATCATTATCGTAGTCTGAAACAAAGGAAAAATCAAATTGAACTACTATAAAATATAACATTGATCAATAACATATATTGGTGTACATATACTTCCTTTGTTTTATTTCCTACCTTGATAGGATGTAGGAATTCCAAGAAAGGCAACCAATGCGAGAGGAATGCCCTGCCATGCTCCTTAATCGTTTCTGAGCCTCCACATCCCACAACTGTTGTAAAAATACAGTAAAGCTACAAAAATCGAAAATTATACAAAAGCTCGAAAATCATAAGAAATGTGCTTGAACAACCAATGGACTGATCTAAAAGAACAGCACCAACCTGTACAACTCCATTACTGTCTCCTAAAGCAATGTAATTGCCTTCCTTAATCCAAGCCAAAGAACCAATGTAACAATCAGGTGTTGAAGTCTGGCAGAGCTGCACAATATCACCTGTTGCAGCATTCCACAGATACACAAAACCACCCAATGCTACAGCTAAATGATTGTGGCAACTCCAATCCAACAAGTTAAGATCTATGAAGAAGGGAATGAACATCTGTTTATCATCCTATTGGGCTGTAACTGTAGATTATCTTGGTACATGTGTTAACCTGAGTACTTGAGATAACCTGGCCACCAGTGCATAATCCCATCCCTCTTGTGCGCTAGTGGCTCAGCCGCCAAAATATTTGCTCAATACACAAAACACTGGCCGAGTGGCTAGGGCCCATGCCTTGAGATCCAGAGATCCTGGGTTTAAGACTGTGTTCTGACCACTCACTGAATTTGTATCAGGTAGACTGTCCCTGGTTCAATTTCCTGGCACACTTGTAAAATATGGTAGCAAAATGGTTTGCCTCCCACCAGTTGGGATTCTTAACAATAATATTGTATATGTTAAATGCTTGGAGATATTCCGAGGGTAAACAAAGTATTATTATTTAACAAGCAAGCCTGCTCAGAGGCTACAGTGTAGAGAAAACATTCCATGGGCTGCTCTTGCACTAATAAAATGAAGAGGTTTGAATCAAATAAGGTTACTCAGCCTCAACTGTGAATGGTCTCTCCAGTTCACAAAAGAGCAGTACCATGCTCTTTCAGCCTTATTTCACGTGACTTTTTATATTTGACAGAAACCAAAACATAAAGCCATGTTTCTTTTACCAAGATTCTTATCGAGTTCACTCGACAAGATATGTTTTTGCCCTGTAGTTCTCCATTCACCCTGTGGAGGCCATGATTTCTTTCAGTCAGCACAGGAAATAAAGACCTCTGGCCAGTTCCAAAATACATGCAATTATAGTGAAAAAGTACATGTATCTATTTTGTAAAAGATGGCAAGTCTCTTAGGTTCACATTCTGAGACTAAACACAAGATACTGAACTTCGTGATTCATAAATTTCCTTATTCATAACCAGTCAGGTAATTATTCATCGAGCTGATCGAAAGAATTGTGGCCTTTTGGGAACTGTGTAGTCACTGCCAATTTCAACTTCAAAACCACATGTGCATGGTGACATGATCTACCTTACAACCACTATTTTTAACTGAAACTAGAGTCAAAAGAAAGGCTAAAGTCAATCGTTTCATGCTTAAATTTTTTGAAGAAACGGTTGTCTCGAAGATTATCCTGCTATCCACAGAAGAGAAAAAGATTCATTGCTGCGTATGTAAGCTTATGAGGTATTACTCGCGTGGTGTTATTGAGTAAACGTTCGAGAAAGAACAACAGCAGGAAGAAAATGGTTTTAATTCCGCCCAATCAACTATTTTTCATCAAACTTACAGTAATCGTCGATGAGATCTGGTGCATCGAGAATCCTCTCTGGAACTGGAGCAATATGTCTGGCGTTTTTCTTCGTTGATGTAGCTGGAGTTTTGTTGTTGCTGTACAACACCCGAAGGTCGTTCAAATGGCCTATTAAAGAGACGATCGATCTCGCATGATATATCATTGATATGAATCATACATTTTTAAAAACGAATAAAGTTTGAGCTTACATACTTACAAATGTAAATTTAAACGATGTATTTTTAAAATCAGTTACGCGAAATAAGCCAACAATGGGTAAGCTGTGTTGGCGCCTCCGCCGCCAGGCGGCTTTCATTCAGGTGTTTTAAATGATCATAAACTTGCATGCCAATTCTAAATGTGAATTAATTGAGCAACTAATTGAGCAAATACCTTCTCTCGGCGTCGGAGCTTTGTTCTTAAACGCAAGAATCCTGGAATTTGTGTCGTTTCCAACAAGACTTTGTGACATTTTCTTCTTGAATTCTGCTTTCGAAGGACTGCTGTTTTCTTCATTCTCGTGATCAGCTGATACCATCTTGTGGTAGTTCATTTCGAAGTTCATAGCACTTCTGTTAGGAATAAATCTGTCCTCTGATGTTTTGGCTTTTCCTGGCGTTTTCTTCAATGATTTTGGAGTCTTTGATGGCGTCTTGCTGCAGTTGAGCCTCGATGAATTCGAACTTCGATCAAGCGGTGTGGAAGCAGTTGCACTGGAAGATCGATGGTCAGTTGATTTCCTCTGCCACCGAGGAGCGGGTCCTTTACTCATCGGCGCGTCGAGTCTCAAGAGATCGTTCACTTCAGTTTCAAAGTGAAAATGCGACATTTTGTTTGTTTGAAAAGTAGAAAACAAGCACAGCTCACGCTAGAATTTCGCTTTCCTCAAAGCTCGAGCGAAGGAAACAGATTGAAAGGACGCGGTAATTTCTTACTTGTTTCTGATTGGACAGTCAGAAAGCAAGCACCCGTGATTGGCTATCACCATGACAGCCACAAACAGCTAGCGCTTCATGGCATCGCCGTGCCAACGACCCGTGGCAACAAGAATTTTTTTCTCGGTATCATTCTCCTTGCGCCGAAGCCTTGCGAACGCAAAGAAGAATTCCCAGAAAAAATGAAGTTCTGGCTACTTAGCCTCAGCCTGATCCTTGGTTTCGGACCTGTTACTATCCATTCAACAGATTTGTATTCTATAACTGTAAAGGATTTGCAAGGAAATGTTGTTCCGATGAGTGTATTCAAAGGAAAGGTTGGTATCTCTCTCTTTTAGTTCGTTGCGTGACACAAGTTGAGCTATATACCCAAGGCCTGCGAATGAATGTCGTTTTAAATCTTTAAAAAAACAGCCTTGAAAGCGTATTAGTATGTTTTAAAAGCGCATTACTATTGTTTGTCGTCCAACAGTTGAACGAAATGTGGAAAATACAAAAAATTTAGCAAATATAAACGCATAGGAATACTGTGCTTTGTCAAACCAGGTTTGACTACAGGCCACTTTGTAGACAAAGTGACCTTTGTCATTCAACTCGAGCTATTTCAAAGATTCATTGGAACTGCATATTTGCATATGAACGGAATGTATTGTTATGCACAACACAATAGTGGCCGTGTATTCTGCAGTTACTTCAATTCCTCTGCAAGCGGGTGATTTCTTAAGACCTAAATGTTTTCACACTTTTGACCCCATAAATTTTACATTCATGCTTTTATCTTTCACTTGTCAAAGATTGCAGACTGGCAATCGAAAGCTTGTACTTTTTAATCTTTCTTTAACCAGAGAATCCATTTTTAAATTTTATGATCTACAAAAGCAGTCTGAGATTCTTGTTTTATCCCAGCAAACCAAGTGATTTGTGCTGGTCTTAGTCTAGGAGTATCAATAGCTGCATAAATTGACCCTTTCATTGCCAAGATCGTCATGTTCATTCTCCTAACTAGTACCATAAATTCCTTTGTTGGGTAGTAATGAGAATTTGGTGTTATATCTAGATCACACCTCTTTTTAAGCTGATAAGTATTCTCTTCATTCTCATTATACTTGTCTTACTGACATTTCATTGAAATAATTGTGAGGAGAATTTACATGCTGATCACTTCTGGGAGTCAAAGGGTTAACCTTATCGTAAAATAATGCCAAACTTTACTCTTACCTAATTGTTGCAAACAGGTAGCAAATGCTTAGACTTTAAAGGGACAGTGTCACGCTTTTAGTCAAACTTCAAAACACAAAAAGATGTCTTTGCATTAATGAAGACCAAAAAATAATGCTGTAGTTTTGTTACCAATAACCATTGAAGTGCACTGAAGCTATTCTTTGTTGTTTGCATCCAAGGATGTAGAGGATAGAAATGGATTGAAACTTGAAAAACTGGCCAATTTTTTCAAGTTTGGAGACAATGTCTTTAGAAAGTCGCCAAAAATTAAATACGAATAGCTCTTTGTGCCATAAAGACATTTTATACCTTGTCAGTGGGTTGTCTGAAATGTTGTATGTGTCAGCTAAAGTACTAATTTAAATTTTTACCCAGTAACTGTTTTGACCTAAAAACAGCAAATTTAACATGACAGTGTGTCCCTTAGTGCAGGATGTAAAAATTGAGATTTCATCTTTAGAATTATATTTGCATTTCTGGACAAAAGTGTGAATTCTTACTTAGCACATTAAATTCATTCTCATCTCATTTTTAATTACCACTTTGGTTACTTACAGATCCTGTTGATTGTCAATGTTGCCAGTGAATGCGGCTATACAGATTGGCACTACAAAGAGTTGGTGGAACTCCAGTCTCAACTCTCTGATCAGGACTTCAGTGTGCTGGCGTTCCCGTGTAATCAATTTGGCAATCAGGAACCACTGAGAAACAGCGGCATTGCACGATTTGTCAAAAATAAGTACAACGTAAACTTTCCAGTTTTCTCAAAACTCAAAGTGAAGGGTGAACAAGCACATCCTCTTTATAGGTACCTTGGTCAGTTGGCGAAAAAGGAACCAGAGTGGAACTTTGGAAAGTATCTTGTGAGCAAAGCAGGGAGAGTCCTTCAGTTTTGGAACCAGGAAGTTTCTCCTCTCAGCATCATTCACTTTATCAAGAAACACTTGAACATGGCCATAACTGATCAATATGAGGTTTACAGTGTCAAAGAATTATGAAGCTAGACTTGACAGACCTGGCACAGTATTATTAGAGACATGTTTATGGGCACCGTGGGATTACTTT
>NC_090878.1:9394117-9396617 GCF_036669935.1 Montipora foliosa | reverse complement strand
ATTAACTTTAATCATCCCATCCCCTACGTTCCTTTCTCTCTCTCTCTCTCTCTCTTTTTTTTTTTTTTTTTTTTTGCGTTTTTGTGTTCGGTTGCACGATAGGTTTCTCCGATCGTCTTCCCGGATTAGGCCATTTCCGAGTTCACGTCTGCCTCCTCTTCAAAGCGAGTCTACGTGCAAAGTTTTTGTGATGGTAATTAGTTCTAATTTACATATGAATGAAAACAAATTTTCCTAAGAAAAACTTCGCCCTTAAACTCGCTTTGAAGAAAAGGCTAACATGAACTCGGAAATGGCCCATTCAACTGCGTTCCCTTAAGGAGGTATCTAGAATATTTCAAACATCAGAGGCAAAATGAACTGATGCATGATCGTATCAGCAGAGAAGCGTTTGCACAGAAAGAAGCCTGAAGTAATAGACCAGAGACCACACTCAGATGCGGTCTGTTTGCGTTCGGAGACAGTCACTTTCAGTCACAAGTGACACCGCTCTTTTGGGGCAGAAGAGCACAACAGGATTAAAATGGGAGACGTTACCCACGGTTGACCCTGACCGATGGAGGCCTACTACTACAAGTTGCTTATGTTAATGAGTACCTGATGCATAGAACAGCGTCTTCTAAGGAATCTTCTTTGTCCGAGGACCTAGAAACTGAATAAAATAAAATAATAGACAACAATGTTGTTTTTGCTTGCTGGGGTATTATGGTAATAACTTGAAAAATAAGTGTTGATTTAAAAAGGAAAAAAAAATAGTAGTGAAAGGATGATCAAACAGTGAAGGAATATCTGTTGTAATTACAAGTATTTCGAAAGGTACTGCCTTTCTTTATCAAGGTGTTACAAGTAGTTACTTGTAACACGTTAGTAAGTTGCGATCCAATGGATAAAGTTATCCGATAATAAAACTGGGGACTAGAATCTAAAAGCCCAATGCAAGTATACACTCAAATAGCGTCCATGTCTAGTTTAACTTAATAATGCCCCGTTCACACCAGACCTTAACCATGTTTTAAATAAGTTTATTTAAACACAGTTTTAAAGCGTTTTCTTTGTAAATCATGTATACTGATTTTTGTCGACTACAAATTTAGCACAGATCAAAGCATGTATTGAAACTAACCTGAATCTCTTGTAAAAGCCAGTCCTTCATTTTTCTTTGACTAATTTACATTTTGTTAAACCCAGTTTAATTAAAAATGTCTTTTTGGTGTGAATGGGGAATTAATTTAAGTTTGGAGACTCCCCTTCAATGTGGCATCGACCATTTGAAGCTGTAATTTCACCGGGGGCCTGGGGCCCATTTTAAATTGCATCTTCATTACTTTACGAAGGCCTAAAAAAAAAAAAATTATCTTACCTCGCGTTTTTTCTTTTGTATCCAAGTTAACTCCCTAAACAAGAAAAAAATAATAAATGAAGAATTTTATTAGGCTCAAGTTTTAACTCTATTCATTATCGGAAAGAAGAGTTACTTACTATGATCTGAACGCGAGGCAACACAAATTTAAGAGAACATTTAAGCGCTTTCAAAATGCTGCGGTCCATATAAGGTACGAGAATAGCATCGATATTGGATCCACATTGATCAGCAATCTCCAAGCCCAAGGTACAGAGGCCTGCTAGCATGGGATAGCTTAGGTCACTGCGGAGAAATGAGAAAAAGTTAGCACCGAAGCAAACCAAAATTCGGATATTACTGAACAATGCTAAGGTCAGATGAATCTTTGCGTGTTTTTTCCACCCATTGGAGTTCTGAGAACTTTTTTTGATGTTAGCAACTTTTGCCACCAAGAGCAATTTCGGTTTCTACGACAAATGACCTAACCTGCATTTACAATTATGGCGAAAAGCAATTCTGGAAGCTGATATAAGAAGGCAGACTGGATACTGTCTACCTGTTAATAACTTCAAGTCCAATTCCTTTAGCAAGCTCTTCTGCGTACCTTCTTGTCTGAAAGCAAGAAATGTGACAAATATGGCAGTTAATTCATAAACCTTCATGCAGTTGCCGCGTTTCACTTCGTAATTGACCAGAAACTCACGTCACTCAACGCTAGAACATCCACGAGTCCAGCCTTGGACAGAAGACTAATTTTGTCCTTTTCGGCCGTTGCCAAGCAACTGGTTTCCTAATAATTCTCGGTTCTCACATGACGTCACGGCGGCCATGTTGGAGCCCAGACCAAATCCTCACGGAATTCAACTCTATTATTATGCAAAAGTTTTCCTTTGTTTTCGTTGAAAAACATGGCTGTTGATCACGTGAGTGCAAACCAACAATAGACACCTTAAGATTGACGTTTACCGCGGACCGCAAACCTCTACAGGTCACGTGACCAGACTTCAACCTCCCGTTTACGGAAAATTTTTCACGTTTTCGACGGCAAGAGGTAGGTTTTCGTGTAAGTCATTTACCTCAACTTTTATTTGCATGAATATTTTGTGATCCCATATATGCCTGGCAGTGATATACAGAAAAAAACCTTTTTCTTTCATT
>NC_090878.1:9384117-9391617 GCF_036669935.1 Montipora foliosa | reverse complement strand
ACTAGAACAATAGACCTCTGTTTTCAAAGGTTTCCACTTTCAAAAGCCTTTTCGAAAACCTCCGTTTTCGATTGTTTCATTGTGGACGGTTATATATAAACGGAGGTTTTCGGAAAAGGAGATTTTCGAAAACGCATTAGTGTGGACAAGGGTTCAATGAGCCCCTAACCATTCATCGGAGTCCATGCAATGTGGTACTATCGGTATCCATAAACCAAATTGTCAAATGTACTCTAATGGTTTAAGAATAAATAATAAGAACTGATGCTGCAAGAAAATTATTCAATTACGAAAACCGACGTTATCTCTCACGATCAAATGAAAATTCTGATTGTGTGCGGAGTCAAAACCGAGTGGAAAACTGATAAATCAATGATAATGTTTCTGTGTGTGTGCATCGTGATGGGTTAATATTTTTCGCAAACCGACAATCCTGCCTCACTGGATCTAAATTGGCTCGGAAGCAGTCGTGCGTTTCTCAAATGTCCCACTGCCGGCGTATATTCCGGGAGCACTTATGCCCTCTTGATGATCTTAAAAAAGGAGACGTTTTAAGGTAAGGTCTGAAACTACATTTAGTTTTTGCTCCTTTTCTTGAAAACATGTTAAGGACGATGCCTACTACTGTTATTGCGCATACGTTTCTGCGCATCTCGAGATACTCGGATTTCCTATCGGCGGTGCTTATTGATACAGGGATATTTTTGCGCGGTTCAAAACTATGCAGAGAAAGCAGAACTTAGTAAGTGCTCTTGGTATCCAAAAAGAAAATTGGGGGTAACCACGCATTTTTTCAGATATAATTAAGCTTCAATTTGGAAAAGAACGCCATACATTGCTTTGTATTTTAAAGCTTTTTACAAATATTGTTGATTAATTATCTTCGAAAAATGCGTGGTTACCCCAATTTTCTATTTAGATTTCAATAACACTTGTTAAGATCGGTTTTCCCGCATAGTCAGTAAACTGCGCAAAAAATACCTTTGAATTAGTAGGCACCGTTCTTAAAAGAGCAGCTTTTTAGAATAACAGCATCCCAGCTTCACATGTCGCTTTTCAGAGAAGAAATAGTTTTCACACTTTTTGAGGAACCGGCCTTGCAAGTAGAAGAGTCTGTTTGGATGTGATCACATGCGAATAGGAAAAAACGTTTTCATAAGGCTGATAAGGTCAAGAACATCCGAGAGTGGATCATCCGTGTCCTTTCCAGTTTCAGTGCCCAAATCTGCAGCTATCAGATCCAGGTTATTTTAACGCCGGATACCTTCTTAAGAAGATTAGTCAGTATCCCACAGTCTCAATCTGTGCGAAGATTTCAGTATTTGCCCTCGTAACTGTGATTAGTATAAATACACCGGTGATTATACAAAATCGCGCGCTCTCATTGGCTCGCTATCTCGGATTATCAGCCGATAATCAATGGCTGCCAGTAGTAGTTTTGCCACTGTAAGTGAAGATGATTTCGCGTTGAAATGTGTTTTTTTTCTCTCTTTTTTGAAATAATCACCTGTGTATTACCAAAACAATTATTGGCCTCAGGCTCAGTGATTATCGGTGAATATTCACGTCGACTTCGTCTCGTTGAATATTCACCGATAATCACTTCGCCTTCGGCGAATGATTGTTAAATATGCACACTGAACACACCAAGTCAAAGCGTGTATGAAAACCTTCGCCAACGTTAAGGGGCACCCAACAATTATCTCCGGTGAAATATGTGTTCGGGAGAGTCAAACTGTTCTAAGAAGTTCGGTTCTACGTTGCCAAACAGCTACAGATTTCTTTACTAAAACATCGCCTAAAAGATCCGCAACCAGGAACAATTTTTTTGCAATTTTTGTTACTTAAAAACGTCACCTAGCAGTTTCGGATGAGAAAATGGTTCGGTTGGAAGTTCTTAGAAGATAACGTTTAACTAGCAATTTCTGAAATGAAGATGTCATTCCCTAAAATTTTCGGACACTTCAATTCTCATCTAAGATATCCGAACAGATCAAATTATTCTCGGTGATAAAAATCTCTCTGTAGACAGTCTTTATACATTACAAGGGTGAAGGAGCCAAGAAATGTCTTTCAAAGGCTTTTGGCTTAATTTGTTCGTTGGGTGCCTTTGAACGTTTGACGTCGAGTATATTTTACCCGGTAAAATACCTAAGGCTGACTGGGGATAGTGACTTATCCAGTGGATTAAGTTATGCAGTCGTCGGAAATGACAAAGGTGGCAAGGTATGGAGTCATAGGAGAGGGGATCACATGCAGCGTCCCCCGATCATTTCCGAATCAACTCAAATCTAAAGATCTAAATGAAAAAGCTTTGAGAAAATTTCCTCAAAATAACGATTATAAAACAAGAAGGTACTTACCGTAGATGGTGTAGGGTCTAAAAATTCTTTGATTCTCTTTTGAGCTTTGAAGATGTCAGACAACGAAATTTCTTGCCACGATTCCGTCATGTTCGGAAATGTTTCAAGAAACAGCTCACAGTGATCAAAACCTATCTTATTACCGAAAAAATCCAGAGCTATCAAATGTCAGTGGAAAGATTCCCAATCTATGCGACTTTTCCAGCAAACTTGTTTGATGAGCATTCATATTTTTCAAACAAGTTACCTCGCTACGTTAGTATCACTACGTCACAATGCCGGATTACATAACAAAACCAAGACGAAATGCGAAATTAATAGGCCATTTCCGAGTTCACGTCTGCCTCCTCTTCAAAGCGAGTCTAAGTGCGAAGTTTTTGTGATGGTAATTAGTTCTACTTTACGTATGGAAGCAAACTAATTATCATAAGAAAAACTTCGCACTTAGACTCGCTTTGAAGAGGCAGACATGAACTCGGAAATGGCCTATTAAAGCGTTGTCGCAAGACGTCACAGCGGCCAATTTAGATCTCTTTTCATTTGATTCGCACAAAAACAAGGCTACAGATCAGAGTGAGGTACGCTTTTCCAGGAATCTACATCGCCATACGGGTTTAAAAGTTTAATTGTGAGCCGAAATTTATCACGGCTGAAAACATTTCAGTTTCCCTGTTGTCCTTTTTCGAGTTTTGAAGATGCGCGCGCAATAGCAAAGGGAGATTATTATGACACAACGACGCTAGGACACTAAGCGTGTGTTCGATTCACCGTATTCCGGAATAGTAATACATGGAATAGAAGCTAGAAATCCTACGTTTTACGGAGATTCATATTAACATTGTCAAACACCCGCTAAAATGATATTTTAAAGATATCTTTACTATCTTGTTGCCTCAAAACGCCGGAAATAAGGTTTTAACTCATTACTACTATGCACAGAGATGTTTTTCTCCGGCTACTCCAGTTTTCCCATCTCCCTAAAAACCAACATTTGATTTGATTTGCGTTAACTTGTTAATTTCAATTTACAGTGTCCCCGATAGGTGCTCTACGGCGTTAGAAAATTAGATCCAATGTTACCCTAAAAGTTCTTTTAAACAGTAGTGTAGCAGCTCTCGAAACCTGCTATTATTTGGTATTGTAAGCAGCTTCTATTGTTTTTAAATAAAAAGGCCTGGCCAAACGCTCGCAACATTTCAACGCAACATCTTGCAACATTATTGGGCACAATATGTTGCATACGTTTGGCCACCCTGTTGCGATATGTTACAACATGTTGGATGATGTTGGATCAAATTTGAAAGCGGTCAAATTTTTCGTGCAACATTTTGGATGTTGCATGATATTATAGTCGTTTGGCCAGGTTCACGCAACATTGTTGCGCTAAGGCATGCGCGTTAGGTTCACTTCTTGCGCGCCAGGGGTCTGCGTTGAAAATGATGGAAATGTTGCGTGCGTTTGACCACACATGTCGCAACAGCATGCAACAATGTTGCCAGATGTTGCGTTGAAATGTTGCAAGCGTTTGGCCAGGCCCTAAGTCATTGTTTCAATTGTTTAGTCTTTTGTTTTTGGCTAAGGTAGCGAGCCAATCACATTATACGTTACGAGAGCTGCTACATCACCCCTTTTAAATGCCACCAATTTACTAAGAAGGGAAAGGACGCGCCTAATTAACCCTTCGACTCGCAGGAGAGATTGGCATGTAAATTCCCCTCATAATTTCAATGAAATGTCAGTCAGACAGGTATTGAAAATGAAGATAATTATCGGCTTAAGAGGTGTGATCTCGATATGACACCAAATTCTTATGACTACCCGACAAAGAAACCAATGGTACTAGTTAGGAGAATGAACGTTTCGATCTTGGAAATGAAAGGGTTATCTTTATCTTTATTTTTTGAGAGAGAGGGAGACGTAATAACCTGTTACAGTTTTCTAACTTACGGCCCTCTTCAAGCATTTTACCCTCCCAACCACGATACACCACAGAAGACAGACCACAACACCGGTAGTGATTGGTTCAAAGTTCTCGTGCCACTTTTTCAACCAATCAGAAGTGAAACCAAAACCAACCGTGGCTCGCGCGTGCACATTTTCCCGCGCTTTGTGTCGGCTACGAGTAATTAGTTCGAGTTTTGATTGGTTTACTGGATTGTCTGCGTCCTTTTTGATTGGCCAAAGTAATTACTTTGGTTTTGGTTTTACGACACTCATTTGAAAACCGCTCTATTGTCCATTTAATTAAAGCACCATCAGCACCGACGGCGTGGCGTCTTGTGTCCTGTTAAACAAGGCCAAGCTTATGACTTGGATAACTTTCCGTTACAAATGACGACTCTTTAACAACTCCACACGTTGTCCAATGGCAACCATATGACCTCGATCTTTGTCTCCAATCGCATTAAAGAAATCAGTCATTCCTTCCAGCAGAGGAAGAGGTCTCGTTCCCTCTGTTGACAACCAAGTCCGCTTGCTCGATAATCTAAGATAAAGAACGTTAAATAGTCATGTTTTTTTTTATATTCGAAAAACTAAGAGTCAAAAGGTTCACGTTGAAACCAGACTGACCAATGCTACCGTGATATGGAAATATTTGAATGTAGCTTAAACAGATACAACTTAAGGACGGTGCCTACTAATTCTAAGATATTTTTGCCCCGGTTTATGATTATGCAGGGAATGTAGATCTTAACAAGTGTTATTGAAATCCAAAAAGAAAATTAGGGGTAACAACGCATTTTTCAAAGATATTTCATGAATAATATTTTGTAAAAAGCTTTAAAATAAAAAGGAAAGCATGGCGTTCTTTCTCAAATTGAAGGTAAATTTTCTCTCAAAAACGCATGGTTACCCCAATTTTCTTTTTGGATGCCAAGAGTACTTACTACGATCTACTTTCTCCGGATAGTTTTAAACTGCGCAAAAATACCCCTGTATTAGTAAGCATCACCGATAGGAAACCCGAGTATCTGGAGATGCGCAGCACGTATGCGCAATAACAATAGTAGGCACCGTCCTTAAGGTGGGTCAAACCAGGTTCAACACTTTAAAGAGACACTCTCTTTAGAACGATTGACGCTACAACACTATCACGCAACAGCAATGCTACGCCAGTGCCATACAACACACAGCTTATTTCCAGAATCACAGCCATCTTTAAAAAAATCACTGATTTAAGGTGGTTCTGAATCTGCCCCAAAGAATTTTTTAAAACTTTGCACAGAAAGCAAATCAAATCAAATCACAGGTTGGTTTTTGAGGGGAGGAGAAAACCGGAGTCATACCCACGGAAAAATCTCTTTGAGCAGAGTCGAGAACCAGCAGAGAAGAGAACCAACAAACTCAACCCACATATGACGTTGAGTCTGGGAATCGAACCCGGGCCACACTGGTAGCAGGCGCACGCTCTCGCCACTGCGTTATCCCTGCTCCCACAGTCATACTTACTTACTTATCCTCATCGGGCCCATGAGGACTCTTAAGCCCGGTCGGTTTTCGTAATCAGATAATTTTTACGGGGTGCGGGGATTAGCCGCACGCCCAACCCCAACCTGGAGGACCAGTGACTACCATTAAGTCTGGCTCCCACAGTCATAACAGAGGATTAAGTCGAAAAGATAGTGAGACTAACACTAAAGAGATATTGATGGTTGGCATTTGACGTCACGGCGGCCATGTTGGTGTACAGAACAATGCAGTAAAATATCATTTGGGAATTTGACTCTATTATTATGCAAAACTTTATGGGGCCATTTTCTATTGTTTTGTACACCAACATGTCCGTCTCATCACGTGGATGTAAACCAAGAATTATATGCATTTCAAAACTAAAGCTCTTTTTGGTAATTGTCCTTGTTTAGGATTCCACCAAGGAGTTGAAGTGATTTTCTCCCACCAACTGATCATTTTGTCTAATAACTCTCCCTCTCTCACCCGCCATCGCCGCATTCGTAACATTCGAAACCGAACTAAATTGCATAAAGATGTGCCCGCAGGACGGTCTGATAATACTACTTTCATTACTGCTGTAACTTACTGGGTCGAAATTGACATTGGCGAACAGCCCTTGGATAAATCTTCTAACGTGAATTTTGAACTTGTACAAACCAAGGATGTTGACAACTTCACAATAGAGACACAGATCTTGGAACCAATGTGGGAATTTTTCCTTTATCCTGAAAAAAAAACCCGAGACTTCTTAAAGAAAACCTCCACTCTTTCAACAAGCGCCTAACTCAGTGTTCCTCATATCGTATTCCGCAAAAGAAAATATTAAAATAGATAAAATCCCTTTCATCAGTTGCAACTTAAGTAAAGAAAGACGATGTTCTTGAGCCATACAAACCGAATTTACTCGATAATTAATCAGTATTAAGATGGCTTTACGGTCTTTTCTCCCCACTATGATTGGCTAAGACAAATGCGGTTCCAGGTAAAACAGTGCAGAAAAGAAAATGTTGGAATAATGATATTAAAACTTGGTACCAGTAACGTACATCAGATAAGGCACCAAGTGACACCCGTTAAGATGTTGCCAAGGCAACACTCTCGTTTCCAGTCCCTCTCTGCAATGAACCAAATATCGTGGATTTTGAACAGATACGTGTTTGCGAGTCGCGCTTTGATTGGTTAAAATTTGAAGACCTGTCGACCAGAAATCAGCAGGACAGTGCTACCCATAATGCTTTACATCTCTGTGTAAGCTTACCGAAAGTGAACATGTCTACGACAAAAGACGACAAAATCAATTCTGAGTTAAATAGACTCAGCAAGCAAAATTGGTTGCCATGGCAACAGTATAGACGGTAGAAGATATTCCAAAATAGAAAAAGCCATTCTTCGTCATTTTGAAAGGTCTTTAGAATAAGCAAAAGATATATTTTTTTTGCTTCATAGTCATTTTAAATACAAAGATGGCGATTTCCGACTCTTTTAAACTCGATAATCCCCTAGTTTGAGATCATGCATGGTGAGTTATCTACACGGAATCCGTTTCTTTATTTAGTTTATACAGACGACTTCCTGGCTCAGGCCTAGCGATGCTTTTCTTTTCTAGGGTGTGGTGTTTTAAACAATACCAGCAATAAGCCGTTTCAATCCACGATCCACGATAACCTAGCACTTTTGTGCGCAT
>NC_090878.1:9379117-9381617 GCF_036669935.1 Montipora foliosa | reverse complement strand
TCTAGTAACCTGCTATTGTTTGGTATAGACCGAATGCATAAATGGCGGCCAAAAATGTATTCTTTTGTCTCTGCGCTAATTAGTCTCACTAGCCTCGTTTGCATGGACAAAATACAATAGAAATGTCGTTCGAGAGCGAGGCTAGTGAGTCTCATTAGCAGATAAACAAAAGAATACATTTTTGGCCGCCATTTATGCATTCGGTCAATTGTGAGCAGCTTTTGTTGTTTTTAAGTCTGAGTCACTGTTTCAATAGACCATATTCGTATTCCCCGTATTGGACTGAAACTAGCTTGCCATGGAGTCTAATGCGGGGGAATATATTAAAAAGTATTTGCATTTGAAAAGATTTCCCGCATTAGCCTCCATTGCAAGCTAGTTCCAGTCCAATACTGAGAATACGAATATGGTCAATTGTTTAGTCTTTTGTTTTTGGATAGCGTAGCGAGCCAACCACATTATACCTTACGAGAGCTGCTACATCATCCAAAAATAATGCCTTACTTGGAAAAGAGTGCTGAGATCCAGAGGAAGACTGACACCAAGAAATTCATTTCCGGTGTTTTTATTGGAGGGGCTGAACTGCAGGAAGTCAAACGAACTGGAAATGCTGGCCAAACTATCAAGCTTGCTGTATGTTGAAAAATCCATTGTGGACATGGACCGGGGAAACACGAAACTGATAGGAGAAAAGGAAAGCCAGTAAGCAACAAAGGAAGATAGATCAACAAATGGAACAAGTGAATGATACAGAATATATCAAATGAATCTAAGAAAAAAAGTCTCGGACTCAGTCTACTTGGTCTAGGACACGGGTGACTTTTCCGAGATTTGGATTGATTCAATTGATTGCACTTGTAAATTACCATAGCGCCGGAGTAAAGATGCTCAGTTCGTCAGCCCAAATCAATCTAAGGAAAGACATCAATCTAAACGAAACTTACCTTGATCTTGCTGCCCCAAAAGCGTTCACCTTTGCCTCCAGGTCACGATTAAAACTTCTCTGGCGCCTTAGCGTGCTAAGCGCCGTGTATCCAAAGGCGTCACGCGAACTCGTATATGGCGCGGCTTCGGGGCTAGCGCTCGAGTTCCGACGTGTATCTCCGGAAACCACCGTAAAATTATCACTTGAACCATACAGCGTGTTCCTATTAGGGATCTTCTTAGAGCCCGCGTTATCTATCGAAGAATTTCCGCTACTGCTACTGCGCGTGCGCTTAGCCCGTGACAAATCTCCTGTTTTCAGTCCCAGTTTTTTCGCATAGTCGGCTGTCTCAAACGAGCTGCCGCGACTTCGCGAGCTGTTGAGTTCAGACTCCTCACTACTGAGATGGTTGCTGTTTACTAACAGTCTATCTCGTCTTAATCCACTGGCACTTGCGCTATCTACACTCAGAGCTCTTGTTTTGGAATCTGTGCCAGCGCAAAACACAATGGTTTTGTCGCTCAAGATCTTTACTTCAGCTAGGCTTCTGATGCTCCCGTGCAAATCGTTCAAATTCACCATCGCGGGAACATCAATGAGCTCCACGTCGGATCTAGCACGACTATTTTTGGCAACCTTAGTGAAGTCCGTGCTCCCGCTAAAACTGGAGCTACGGGTCTCGGGTATAATCCCCAGGGACGGGCTACCAATGCGGCGTTTCTCGGTAAGGCTGGTACTTCGCTGTCGCGATTCAAGCTCGTTCTGCAGTCGTTCCACGCTCGAGAACGGCTTGCTTTCACTTTTTCCATTTGTGAAATGGCTTGTTCCGTTGGGAGAATCACGCAACGGACCGCTTGAAGAATAAGATGGAGGCGATTCAAAGGACAACCCACCTTGGAAACTCTCTCCGGACGAGTTCAATGGTCGTTCTCTGTCATCAAAATTCTTGGTGGAGGCATCATCTGAAGTGGCACTCACTAAACTCTGATTGGTTGGGCTTCCCTGTTGTAGGTAGCCCCCGGCGTCGCTCGCGCTACTTGTGCGGCTGCGCGAAGAGATACACATCTCTAAGTAATCACCGCTGTCTATGCTTGCACTGCTAAGGTTACTTTCGGTGCGTGCGTGCATGGAAAGCAGAGTTGGTAAGTCTGTGCCCCCGCTCTCGCTGCGGTTTCGGATTTCAATCTTAAGAGAGGAATCCGCTGAGGTCTCGGAAACGGTGCGTTTGTCTTCACGGTGTCTATCAAACATATCGCCCATTGGAACAGATTCAGTTTTGACGGGAGCGCTGCCAGTGTGCTTATGGACCGGTGAAAGACCATTATCTTTTGGCGACAGAAAATCACCACCAGGATGTTCACCAACAGCTTCCAACGAAACCGGGACACGTTCCACGTTTGATAATGCCCTTCTCTTATTTTCAAACTTATCGCTCCAAACAGGTTTTTCGGCAAAACTACCACTAGCGAAATTCCCTTCGCTGAAATTTCTTCTATGGGCCAGTTTGGGCTCTCTGTTTGCGAACAAGGACATATCGAATCCGGACTCAGCATAAAGCCGCTCTAGAATACCCCC
>NC_090878.1:9371617-9374117 GCF_036669935.1 Montipora foliosa | reverse complement strand
CGATGGCTGGCAAAACCTGACAACCCAGCCATGAGCTCCCACGCCCCCGAGAAGAATGGGCACCCGTCACACTGATACACAGTGGAAAGCAGAGGGTGGGGAGGGAGGGAAAAAATAAATTAATTAAAAATTAAAAATTAAAAAAAAAAAAAAAAAAAACCGCTAAACGCTCCACACAATGCTCCTACTTCCCGCCACACTGATAAATAAGCGATACAGCCCAAAGCACGAGGTATTCCACGCATGCGCCAGTATACTACAACCACTGACCAATAGGCTGCAGTCGCTCCTAGTTGTTTACTTTGTTAAACTTCGTTTAACCTCATTAAAACAAAAGAATAATTTATTTGGCTGCCATTATGAATTAAAGAGGTCTCTACGCCACTTTCGATATATTAAGATTCAGCTTGAAAGAGAGGTTTAGAGGACAAAGACAAAGGAAAGTGGATGATATGCTAATATCTTCCTCATTCATTGCAACTTGTTTCTATTGTTTTTGTCCTCTCTGCCTCACTATGAAGCTGAATATTGATATTTCGAAAATGGCCTATTAGAGCGACCATATGACAGACGTGGTGCGAAAAACAAAGTTTCGTAGAATAGTTGCCTTTAAAAGATCATACAAGATTCAATTGGCTCAAATTAAATAAAACCACGCAGAGTAGGTTCAGTTGACCGCTGAACGAACCGACCACTGAATCATGCGCGCGAGCCAAAAAGCTTCGTGGAGAGTGGACAACAAAAGCGCTGACATTCTCACAACTACGAGATGTAACCTTCATGGAACGTGCTACATCTGTTATGTATGACCTGGATTAACAGAAAGTTAAGAAGTGCGGCCGATGATTTCTTTTTCTTTGATAAAGTGTGTTATGGTAACTTAGGACCTTTCCTTGTGTCAGAACTGGCAGTTAAAAAAAATGCAACACTTTGAAGACGACTTGCATGATAATCCCTCGCTTTCTTCTGGAGTAGTTATCACCCTAAAAGTGTGTTAATTTGAAGGCGTTGTAGAGTTATTCCTTCCAAATGCATGGTCTGACCGGTCAGTTCTGTCAAAGGGAAGGCGTCCTTAGTTTATTTTCAGGTGTTCTTCAAAGATATAAATCTAGCAAGACTGTGCACGATTGAGAATGATGATGGATTGTTTTTGCGGTCTAAGCGCCACTGCGATTTGTTTGGGGTATCGCTCCATGAAAACGCGGTATGGTTTACTTGTGGTTGTCTTAAAAAAGGCGCAGGACGAGAAAGGAATTCCGGAAAATCTCAATTTTTAATGGCTCTCAAAATGATCCTCGAAGAATCAGCAATACGGCACCTTGGTCGCCAGTAAAGAGCTTATGGCATTTTTGACAGTTTTTTCCCTAGATGCTATTGCTTACTTTTGCTCTGGAAACTGCAAGTTGCTTGAAGCTAACATTTACTTGCAAATTGTGGGAACTATTAAAGTTTTTCACAGTCTATTATAATAATTAGGTTTTTTTGTTATGATCTATAGTTAACAACAGAGTGAGATCTTTACATTTACAAGGTGGTAAAGTGGTGAGAGAGAGTACATTAGGAGAAAACGACCCGGCCTGAGCCGTTTAGATTACTCTTTTTCTTTCTAAATAATGCCGTCTACGTAAGCAATAAATGCAGGTGACATCCTGAAGCAACCTTCGTCAATAGGCCATTTCTGAGTTCATGTCTGCTTCCTCTTCAAAGCGAGTCTAAATGCGAAGTTTTTCTTGTGAAAATTAGTTTTCATTCATATGTAAAGTGATGAGGAGGCAGACATGAACTCGAAAATGGCCTATTGTGCAGGCTGTTATGCTCGCTGGTGCACCAGTAGTGGGCAGAGAGTCTTTTCATAAGGAACAATTAACGCGCGATCCCAACAACATAAGTTCGTTTTCAGTCACAACAAAATCAACTCAATTCTATTCGGATGAATGTCAGTTTGACCTACCGATCTCCACTGGTCCATCAGAGTCGTAAGATATCCACGGAAAGACAGGTACTTCAATCCGGTCTCAACAGAAAGAAATCTACAGCAATGGAAACAGAGAGTGATCGGTACGTAAACCCTCCATACAAATTCAATGAAAGATCATTCTGACAGTTATTGAGAAGAATATTATCAGCTTAAGAAGTGTGATCTTGATATAACACCAAATTCTCATGACTACCCAAGAAAGAAATCCATGGTACTTGTTAGGAGAATGAAAGTTTCGATCGCCGGAATGAAAGGGATAAATGATCCGTGAGTATACAAATACGAAAAACAGACGAACCATTGTCTTAAAAGACGCATTGCAAGAAGAAAGGAAACTCATTCGAACGGTTAATTCCTCTCTTTGCCATGAAAGAAAACTTGAAAGGAAACTCATTCGAACGGTTAATTCCTCTCTTTGCCCAGTTGTTCCGCAATTTGGTCTTGGTCCGATCATCCGTCCATGTGTGTTTTATGTGATGAATTTGTCTCCAAACAGTCTGATTGATTATCCATCTCTAGTGG
>NC_090878.1:9331617-9361617 GCF_036669935.1 Montipora foliosa | reverse complement strand
GCCTGGGCATTCTGTATGGGTACCAGTGAGGGAATTAGTGCCTGCTACAGATAATGTATATTTATATGTAGTGCTTGATATGTAGGCTAGTGTGTCGTCCTTCCCCTCGTTTTTATCAAAGACTTTGACACTGCAACTAATGCTGCTTTAAAAACTCGCCCCAGTCCCCTCTCAAAAGTGGAAATAAAAGGAGCATGGCGTTCACCTTTGTTTTGGCTTTGCAGCCTCAACGAGCATGGTCCGAGAGCCCAATTTTTTTTATTTAACTACAGTCAACTCTCTCTTAACGGACACCCCTATAAGACAGACACCTGGTGCTGGTCCCGGCCATTTCTTAGTCATTTTACTATAACCAAACTCTCTATAAGATGGACACCTCCATAAGACAAACAACGGACACTTTGAAATCATCAATGGACACTTGTGAGGTGCTGAATGTGACCGCAAATTACGATTTAGGGAAGAAAAATTCTTGTGCGTGAATCTTTTTAACACCAGACGTTTACTTGACAGCTCTTATCTCGTCGCCAGAATATATACAGTACAAGTTAAAATTAAATCAGTCGTTGTCCCATTCAAAAAAATAATTGTATTGTAATCTAAAACAGGTAGGTTTTGTTCAAGTAAAAAACTTAAAACAAACTTTAAACAGACACGTATTCACTGTGCACAGGTTAAGCATTATTATCTTAAAATTCCTGGGGTCATGTGAAGTTGACTCTCTATAAGCCGCACACCTAACTAAGACGGATAGCTGAGGCCTGTCCAGATGGTGTCCGTCTTAGAGAGAGTTGACTGTATTTTAATAAGAACATCCTCTTAATCAAGGTGACAAAGTATCATTGTAAAATCTATGGCCAGTTTTGAAGCAATTTAACAAAACTGAACGGATGGAGGCAGTCACCAAGTCCAACAGCTCATGTCAAAATTAAATTGTTTTGAAGTGAAAAGCAGTCTAGAAACTTGTCACGTGCAAATAACTTTTTGCCAAAACAATAATGACTAAACAGTTGGATGGAGGTAGACTATGCATGATATCAAAGGTTACATGCAAAGAATAGAGCCTTCATTTGTCCAGAAAAGGGATGCATATAGTCAAACTGGATGTCCAGAATTGGACGTATTCGTCGGCATGTATCTAAGAAATGAGCATGCTGGCCCCCTTTGTGTAACATTTTTATTGTGTCCTTGGCTTATTACGACACTATGTAAAAAAAATCCTATGACAAATTACATTACTAGGGAATCACCTGAATATACAAGAAATGTACTAAAAACTCAAGAACATTATTTTGTAAGTGTCAATATTAATACCTGAAGAGTTGAGCCGATGAGATCCCAGTCCCAATTTCGAAAATCCTTTTCCATCATCACCTGATAAAAAGAGTATGGAAAACTCTAAGGTAAATTAAGATTCGTTGTGAACCTAGGCTGTGAATAGACTGAGAGATGCTGCCTACAACTGTGTGATTGCAACTTGCTTCTGGATACAGCTACATACTGTTTTATAACAGCTGGGCTTGGATCATTTACCACAGAAACTTGACATGAATGCAGATGAAAACACTTGGTATGTACAGTAATAAATTGAAGAGCCTTGAAAATGAGTAATACTTCAAAGACAGATCTTTGAGACCATGTTACCTGTGTGTCTCGCAGGGCAGCGAAGATAGGGTCATCAATCTCCTTAACAAAAAAAGAAATAAACAATCTTTTAAAAAAAGCTCTTGCACTTTCATGAAAAAAAAAGAACAAACATGTTTTCATTTCTGTGACTATCCCCCTAAAATTAATGTTTTGGGTCAGGAAGCAGTGAGAGTTGTGTAATCCGATGCTGAATTCTGTCACAATCAGCACAAAAACAGTTAAAAAGTATTGGTCCCATGGTAGTCAATAGGCCATTTCAGAGTTCATGTCTAAGTGCAAAGTTTTTGTGATGGTAATTAGTTACACTTTACATATGAATGAAAACTAATTTTTGGAAGAAAAACTTCACACTTAGACTCGCTTTGAAGAGGAGGCAAACAACACGGAAATGGCCTACTAGCTATTTGTATCAACTTGATGACTTAACTGTTAACTGTAAGAATAAGTCCAGAATGGTATTGTAAGTGAAACCGGGAATCGCTTACTTTGTTGAGGCAGGCTGTAAGACGATCTCTGTGAAGTTTGTCTGGTTTGACTTTAGGCTCCAAGGTGTGGGCCTGAGGAAATATTTAAGACGTAGCTGTTACAAACAACATGAATATAGCTTCTTATCACTACATAACTGAGGCTACAGGAGGTTACAGTGGTTCCGGTCAAAAGCAATTATTATGAAAATGAAAGCTCCTCATCCATAATAATTATCATCATCAGAAGAAATCTTTTTAACCAGAGATTAGCAAACCATAATTATCTGAGTGTAAGATAAGTAGGTTTTCAAAAGTACCTGTAGAGGAAAAATGAACATAACAATTACAATAATTATTATTACCTGGTAATTTTGGGGGATCTTTTCCAAAAAAAAGGAACTTGCACATTAAGGGAGCATAATTAAGCATACTGGATTTTTGAGACGCGGATGGAAGTGGAAGTGAACATTTTGCATGCCAGGACAGTAGTGTCTGCCAGATGTTTAAACTAATCATCTCTTATGGAGAAAAGTTACTAAGCAACATGAATGTGGTTGCGTGAACACAAGTTAAAAGTGAAAACAGCTCATCTCCAGTTGCCATCCACATCAAAAACGTCGCGTGCTAAAGCTCTCTATTATCAGAACACAAACCTTGTAATTTGTTTTCCTTTAAATTAGAAAGTAGTATTGTACCTTTGATGTGATAAGGGTAAGATAAAGACTACAAGGAACAAGGCCTCTTTTCTTTGTCTGATGAAGACGGTCCAAACAATTCACAGCTATACTGGCTCGACTGAAAATTAAATGCAGTATATATTAAAACAATAATAGCAACTTCTTTCTTCTTCTTTCTTGTTTCAGTCTAAGTCACAGTGACATCTTCCACAGGTGGTTAAATTATGTTTCTGTGGTGTTTGACAAAGTTGCAGATCTAAGATTATCTTTTCCTTCATTCCTGCCCGGTGTTTAAGACATGATCTGACATCCTTTTCGCTAAGTTTCCCTTTTGTTTTGCAAAAACACAGCTTGCCCCTTCCTGTCATGTGCAAGGTTTAATGTGCACTTAAACTTTTAAATAAATATGTATGAGTTGCAATAGGATACAAGCAAATACAGGTAGCCTGTACTATGACCATTATTTTGGCTGACCTCTAAGATTATGTATATCTTGCAACAAGATCTTACAAAAACTTATTTCACAATCACTTGTTGGCATCATACAGAGGCTTTTAATTAGACTTTTCCCCAGACAAAGCCACATAGGTCAAGAGGCTAAAAGCTCAACCCTACCCCCTTGAATCAAAAGGCTCCACTCAGCAACATCCAAGAACACTTCTCAATCACCAAAAGTCCAACCCCTTTGCAATCCAGGAAGAACAGAATGCTGGGTTGCAGTTCGAGAGTAAGGCAAAGTGTATCTGTTGTCGGTCAAATCCGTTTTCAGGTTGCATCCGTTCTTAGGTTAAATTGGTGATCCTCATTTTACCTAGGTTGAATATTAAAGCAGCTATCAATCGCCCAAAAGGACTGAAAACACCTCCACCTTCCCTCAAGCACTGTCTTACCAATCTCAACACATCATCTTAATGATTTATTATCTTATCGGTTTCTGTATTCATTATGCAGTTATCAACATTACAACATAGTAAGAGATCAAAGAACTGTACTGTGCACTCACCGGTACTTGAACTCGGATCCTCCAGATCTGTGGTCCTGCGTCTTCACCAATACACCACAACGACGAACGTGCTTAACCCATCACAGTTCTTTAATTTCATTATTTACTTTTGTGTAATAAGTCAATTGATATTCATGTATAATAACCAAAACTAATCCTAACCTGACCCTAATTTTCTCCAGGCTTAATTTAGACCCAAAAAATGTTTCTTCAATTCATCTGAGTGCGTATTCAGAACCAAGGTAAAATGAGGATCATCAGTTTAACCTAGTGGTTAAAAACGGATTCAACCTGAAAACGGACTTTACCGGCAACATATCCACTGTTTAAACAACAAAATGATGGTAAAATCACCCACCTTCTTTCCTCACTTGTGACTTCAAATAAAGATGCTGTATTAACCAGCATTGGAACACAGTGGGTGTGGCTGCTGCACTCCGGGGGAAGAAGGGCATTTGCCTGTTCACAGGAAAAAAGAAATAGTTATTCTGGGTGTATCTTTGTCATTATGAATAATTTTGTACAGTATTTCATTTATTTACTAGACTAAAATCTCGTCATAGCATATTATGCCATGCTGTCTTTTTCATAATAGAAGTTTTGATCAAGGCAGTATGGCAGGAACAAAAGCTAGTTGAACGGTCTCTCTTTCAATAGCATATAATCCTGAATCTTAGTGGAAGTGCATTCCAACTAGTAAGTTTGAGTTCTATTAAGAGCGCTCATGTTCTTCTGGGTATACCCGAGTCATCATTAACAGAATGATACACATCCATCTATTCACTTAACAACCCCCTTGAAATTGACTGCATGTATCTCCTGAAAATTATTGCAGTAATTTTCAGAGAGTGCCACTTATCCATATCATAGTCCTTGCAGTATACAGGGGCGTATAATGTCCCCTGAACCCAGTTTAATGGCCTAGCTCCTAAAATGTAGCTCAGTTACAGAGGGTCAGAACTAGTGCTGTTATTCCTAATCCTTAAAGGAGATGACATGTACTGGTACATTTAAAGAAACTGTGCGGGCTACATGTAACTAACCAAGTGAAGTAGTTCTCCCAGAAGTATGGTGGCCCTCACAGAAATGAAAGGATCAGATGAGGTTATCACTTCCACAAGGCTCTGTAACAAACCAATTAAAATAAATTAAGACAAGGAATTTTAAATTTTAATTACTGACATGATCAAAATTCTTTTCCTCTGATTCACAAGTAGTTTGATTTTTTCTATCCTTTTCTAAAATAGAAGACAACCATGTGTATGGTCTGTCCTTGAAGACACAGCAATTTCTACCAGGCTTTGATTAACATGATCACTGATTCTCCTTTGAAAATGAGACGAGGAAGAAAGTATAAGTCGGTGGACATAAAAGGAAAAAGAAGCCTGGGAAATCTCGAGAATCTCAAGAAAAAAACAAGAGTGATTGGCAGTCTTAGTTCGGCATGTGTGTACATGGTAGTGTTGGGTGTGTCAGTGTGCGTTGTAGTTAATCTCTGATTCTCTGATGCTCTGACACAGCACTCTAGATACTCTTGCTTTTCAGCCATTTTAATTAAGTTAACCCATTCACCCCTAAACCAGCCAAAACCGGCCATACTTGGTATTTTATTCTGTCTAACGCCAGAGGATTTTACTCGTCAATGGGGAACCCCCAGGAGTCAATGGGTTAACCCATTCACCCCTAAACCGGCCATACTTAGTAAAAGAAACCAACATTAAATGAAAACATTGGCAGTGAGAAACTCTGGCTTTATTAACCAATTAAACAAGCCAGTTTTCACTACTTACATTACATTTATCTGTTAAGAGCATCGCTCTTAATCATAGACTAGTTACTAGTCTCTTTCAAATTTTAATTTGTTTGATGAAACCGTATGTTGTATCATACGAAACGTCAAGTTAAAATGCATTATAATGTTTATCACAGAACTCTAAGTTATGCAAATTTGTCCTTTGACTCCCTGGCACTTCAAGCAAAATCATTTCACAGAGCCAGTAACCTTCATCTCTAAAATGATATTTTTTCTCCTATAATAATTGCAAATTATGACCTTCTGCAAGTTAATTACAAAGTGCTCTTGTTGTTGCGATAGGTGGGGTATTATAGGATGTGAAGCTGAAAAAAAAACGTTTCTCATCTCAAAGGCAAAGAAATCAATATTCAGGACAATGTAACCTATCAGTAAATTAATTGTTTTGGAAAATTGGCAGGCTTTTATAAACAAATAAATAACAAATAACACTGATTAATAAATTATTCATGTTCACATTTAGGCTATGTAGTTGATCTAGAAAAAGAAGGCACTCACCTCAAGAAGTCCAGCATTTATAAAGGCTGCCAAAACCAGGGTAAGGTAGTTCTTTGCAAGGTTTGCTCTAAAAGCAGTTGAAAATATACAGTAAATGAAGAGAAACAAAGAAATTAAATAATTATTTATTAGAGCCTATAGTGTCTTTGAGTAAAACATTTACAATTTTTATGATTCTTTTAACTTCAGTTCTTATCAATAATAATAATTGCAAGGAGCAGTTGTCAGAGATGCATTCACACATTCTTTACTGATGCTACTGTCCCATAATCCTAGCCAGATGCGCATATTAGGCACCAGTGACAAACGGGTCTTTTCAAGTCATTAGTTCCATTCCTGATGTTCTCTGGGACAGCAAAATCCACAGTTACCCATTCTCAGAAGTTAACTTTTCATCTCTTGTTTTGTCTTTTATCATTCGCTGTCCCTTCTATCAGATGGTTTTTGGTTTATTTAGGGTATACTGACATTAACGACTCCTTGAAAAAAAAGCAATAAAATAACACAAGAATCACACAAACACACAGAACAAATTATTCATCACAAGGTAAATTTTAAAATGGTTTACAAAATGATTTAACCTTTTGACGTCCAAACTGGCCTAAACTGGCTAGACGATTTTACTTGTCAATGGGGAACCCCTGGGAGTCAATGGGTTAAACAAGACCATAAGAGTGTAGAACATGATTCATGATTCACTAAAATCAATGCCCTAAGTGCATGCGTAAGTTAGAAACAATCACCAGAATAATGAGCAAGTATTCACCGAAGTGGAGGTGGTGGATATTTACTGAGCCGCGAAGCAGCAAGGTAAATATCCACCACTAGCCACCGATACTGAGGTGAATAGTTTGAAACAGTGAGATAATATGGCACACAAAGATGATTTTAATTCATTTATTACTGCAAAGATTACAAACTTTTCCGGCACAGATTCCACGCCAATTGTTAGGAGGTGAATAGCAATGGATATCCAGAGGTTGAGTATATAGCCAATCAGTGTGCGCCTTCAACGCTATCCACTGTTTTGGTATATATACTAATGATAATGATTGGGCGGTTCCTTCAATCAAAAAACATGTCACTGAAAGCCTAATAAATTTTATTTCTTCTACCAGTCAAACTCCAATGCATTTCTACTAAATTGTATTTTGCTCTTCTGTCACGGATTACATGTAATCAGAGGCATGATGATCAATAATATATTATTCTCAGACTGATTACAGCTATGAAGTGTCCCATGAAATTCAAGAGTTAGCTCTTTTGCAACAAAGAGTATTACCTCCTTTACAGCCAAGAAACACAAATCAGCTCGAAATATTTTCCTCTAACCTTCCTGTCGCTCTGTGAGGCAAAAGTGCTTTCCCTTCCTCTGCAACAAAACCTTCTGACAGCTTCCATGAATCCTGCATTTGGCAAGGATCTGTTGACAATAAAGAAGCAATTCACAAGAAATCCTAATCTTTGGATTGAGAAGAGAAATATTTAATTGATTTTAAGCTGTATTTCAATAAAGTATTTTGTTTCAAGACTTGAGTTTTGGTCCAGTTCATCAGAGTAGCCAATGGAGAGTGACCTGAATTGGAAAAACCTGCCAATAGGCAATAGTATACATGAAGCTGCTTTGATAACCTTATCCTATAGCTATATGGATTTCCACTGAATTTTTTCTCTATAACATGGACTCATTTTGTTGCACAAATTGTGTTTTTCTTAAATAGGGAGAAACAGAGGCTTCAAGAACACCCAGGTTCATTCCATCCATGGAGAGTATACTTACAGAACTGGTAGAGATGCTACTGAGCATCAACCCATTGACCCCTGAGGGTGAGACTTAATAGATTTTGCTCTGTCTAACACCAGACGATTTTACTCATCAACGGGCAGCGTCCTAAGGGGTTGAAGTGTGAATGGGTTACCGTAATAATAAGATCAAGAATGTTCTACAAATTAGTAGCCACACATGCTGTATAAATATGATGAAAAGAGGAGATACAGACTGTTCAATGGGCTTATGTCTTCTGTATGGTCTTTCATGCGACATGTAAATGACCACCCAACTCCTTGAGGATATTTCGGAAGATGCATAATTATATGAATATGTGCTATTCTAATCTCTCACCAACACTTAAAAGAGCAAGGTGAAAATCATCTGTCCACTCGGGCTCCTTGAATTGGAAAATCTCAAACAGCACCTCCATGATTCCTTTCTACAACAGAATAAAAATAATGCATGTGTAGAGCTGTACCAAGACAGTAACAAACATGATAATTTCAACAAGAAAGGAAAGAGCTGCTTCATTCACAGTTCGATACGTGTAACATTTCGGTAAATCCTGTTGTTTTTTTTCCCTTTTTTCCTACTTTGTCAGTGACTCAATATAAAGGTATAAAAATTATGTACACTGTAGACTTTACACAGCATTGTCTCTGTGATTGTAACTTTCACCATTGCAATTTTTGTTTTAAAAAAAAGATTATTGCAAGCTTAAAGCATAAAAAAATGTTCTAAAAAATTAGAATCTAGCTCACAAAATTTATTTTGCGAAGGGGGAATTGGGCACTATTGGGGTAAAATACAAATACAGTCTCAACATTTTTTCTTGAAATGTTGACTTAACACTGGAAATATAATTTTCTCACATATTTCTGTTAAATATTGTCAGGATAACGGTGGCAACTATTTTATTTCACACACAAACTCAGCTTAGCAAGGCATAAAGTGAAGGCATGACTACCGAAAGCCTACACAGCATAAATTATAATGTTTATTATAATTATATTAAAGATTGTTCCTCAGACACTGGAAAATAAAACTCGAGTAAACAAAAAATTAAAACACTTTACAAGTTAATGTGACGTGGACATATTTAACACATAGCCATTACCAGTTTGTCACTTACCCTGACATCAGTGTTGGGCAAGCAAAAGACACCCAATAATGATTGCACACCTTTGCCATTTGGACGACACAAGCTAATAATACCTGGAATTGCATGAGACAAAAAAAATTATTGTTTAGAGTAAGCCATAAGTAGTAAGTTCCTTTTCCCATCAAAATTATTTGAAATGATTGTCCATTTAGAACAAAACACTCCAACAGGCACAAATGTAGCCTGTTCCAGGCTCTCAGATAGTGGCTCAAGCAAGGGAACAAGAACGAGCAAAAGAAACTGACCCCGCTTGATTTTGTTTGCTCATTGTCGTTCCCTCAATTCCACTACCTTTTCTCCAACAGCTTTAATGTCTCTATTGTTGGAATTAAGGCACTCTCAGTGAAATGTTTTGAGTACTGGTCAAAGTCATGTGAAAGGAGGGATACACACAGCTATATACTTAGTTAAATCAAAGTTAACCTAACGGTAATAAATTTTTAGTATCCCTGATATTAAAAGATTGACCTCTCACCTGCCCAAGATCGGAAAATTGTCACTATGGCCATCTTGCTTGCTGTTATTCGGCTGGCCCTGTCTTCCCTACAGGAATAAAGTAGAGGTTGTTAGGCAGAAATGATTATTGATGACAAAGCCAATGAACAAAAACTGGTCAGTGCTCATCTGTTGAATATAAAAGCAGGTTTAACCAAAAACAAGTTGGAAAATATAATTATATATATTTAGTATCACTCACCTAGTGGACTAATGCAAATCCTGCATTTTGATTGGCTACGCTGCTAGAGGACTATTAGTAATAGTCCTCGAGTAGTGAAAAGCGTGACGCTTTCTTTCGTTTTATTCCCAAACTTTATAATTGTCTTTTCTGTCCAACTAGTTGGGTGATACTAAAACAATTAGACCCTTCGCCCTCAAGGGCCACGGGTCAATAGCCCATTCGGCTTCGCCTCATGGGCTATTGATTGACCCGTATTGCGGGCTACGGGTCTAATTGTTAAATAACCAAATCAATGCAAGCACTCTGGTTGGTCAATCAGCTATGGTTTTGTGCCAGTAAACTCATGGAATCACACCAGGTCCACAAAGTCGGTGACCTACCATTTTTATTTATTTGCTGGAAATATCCCGAAATTCTTTAACTTCTTAGAGAGCATGACAAAAAGTTATCTAGTACATGTAGAATTAAAGATACATCAAAAAAATTAAAGGCACTTTATAGTTCACAGAAAATTGTACAAGATAACTTTCCTTGAAACTTTTTTAATTGATGTGCCATCGCGAATGGTACATGCATGCAAAAAATCGAGAAGGGGTCAACAAGCAAAATTTTGAGATAAAGACAATAATTATTGTTTTCCGCAGGTTTTATTTCCGCACGGTTTTACACCGAATGTTCACTTCCACTGTGTTGCCTGCACTACTTTTGATTTGATTCATTCAGCTGACCAGTGTTTCTTAGTTATGGCGTGTATAGGTTACGCATGCACGCGTAGCTAAAAACCCTTTTGAGCCTCCTTAACATAGTTTTGAAATCCAAAAATCCAAAAATAAGAATTGATTTTTTGATCACAGGGGCACTTTAAGAATCACCTGCATTATTTAACCATGCTGTCTATTACCTTAAATGTGCTTCTGGTGTGTCTGCATTATGTCTATAGTGAAGATCTGTAAATGGAGCTAAAATGGCCTGAGTGTAAAACAACAAAGAAAATAATAATAAAACAAAAGAAGGGGAAGAATAAAAGTAAATGAAAATTATTTTCATTTACCGGTACTTTACTTCACTGAAGAAATTGTATAAGAACTTGCGACATCTCAAAGGTTGTAACACAGGGAATGAACCTTTCTGTGACTGGCACTTTTATTTGCTGGCTGGGAGGTCAATAATATTAAGAAAAAATAAGCCACAGCTCTTAATTACATGTAAATACAGCCCTGCAGCCTTCAGATATACTTCAGAGAGAGAGAGAGAGAGGGACCAATCTTGGCTAGTGAATAGTAATATTTTGGTATTCCTGTTTAATTTTGCATTATCAGAGCATTCAATGTCCTGTTGAAGCAAGTATGTATTTCAATACATTTTAAAAGTAAGCAAAACTTGCAAAGCCTTTTACGTTACAGTACCTACACTAGTCGACCCTTGGAACAACTGAAGCCAAATGTATCTTAACTGTATGAAACTACATTATGTTACCTCTAATCCCACATCAGAGCGGACATACGGCCTGGACTCTGGACTGTTTAGAAGATATAGTAGTGTAGCCATCAAAGATTCATTAAATCTCTGCATCTATTACAAATCAATAAACCTTTAAAAAATACAGTATCTAATAACTACATTTTATTATATAAACACCAATGAAATACCAACTTGAAGTGAGCTTTCGCCGAAAACATGATATCTTCACACATGAAGATGACATGTTATTTTCACTTGTGAGAAGATCACTGTTGCTATGGTTACATATGAATATTATGCCTTTTGATGCCTTTCATGAAATGATTTAGTATTTCATTGGTGTTTATATAATAAATAAAATATTACATGGCCGCTTGGAGATACGAAATTTCTCTTCTTGTGTTGAAAAATATTTCAAGAGTGAGCGCAGCAAACAAGTGAAATATTTTTCAACACTCTAAGAGAGATTTTGTATCTCCGCGTGGCCATGTAATATCCTCTATGTATTTGGCATTTCTGCAAATGCAAATGGTCCAGACACTTGAAGAAAAGAATTAGTGTGATACAACACTGGTGCTAAAAACACTTTGCTGTAAAAAGTGGGTGGCCACCATCCCTACACAAAGCCCACCCCACAAAATAAAAATGCCAAATGACGTCTTTTCAGAGTATATGATCCAAATCTTTGAATCAAGCAACCAAAACAAACATTTCAATTGGCCATTCCTGTATAATATTGCTGATTGTTTCTATTTTAAATCAGTCTTGATGCACAACCATACAAATGAAATTTGAAACTCATTTTTCTTATAATGGTTTTGCACCATGACTCGCTTTGAAACAGCACGGGACAAACAGTAATTTTGCTATTCAGCTGACATTAAAGTAAAAGACCACTTGTTACATTGGCCAATAAACACCTACATTTTGAAAAAGTCCTCAGATAATTCCAAAGTATGTTCAATAGCCATACATAATTTTGAGTCTTTTACATGTACTGTATCTGGGCAAAATTATGGACATTGAAATCTAACAGACCCTTAGCAATGATTTGGTAAGCTGAATAGTTTCTAATGAACCATCAAAAAGGGATATTTTATCAGTACCTGTGAATCCAGTACATTTCTTATGATGGTGTTTATCCCGCCACAGTATGATGCAACTATTATATTCTTTACAGCTAAAAAAAGAAATGAAACTAGTTAGGAGAGTTATTAATATACATTTGAGCCAGGTCCTTCAGGAAATTGAGAGGGAATGGAATTATTATTCCTGAATATGAATTCTGGATACAAAAGTGTTGAAGAGTAATAAAGTAGAAGTGGAAGTTACTTGGTTTGGACAATATTACTAGCGGGTGCTACATGTACATCTCACATTAAATAAATAAAAATAAATAATGTCAAGCAAAAATAAGTACTTAGCATAATAATTATTAACTAAAGTAAAGTACGATCCTCTGGGTGAGTGTAGTCCTGAGAAGAACTGCTTGAGATGACATTGACCGACGTTTCGATAAACTCAGTGGAAGTCATCTTGACTCTGAAGATGACTTCTGCTCAGGTTATCGAAACATCAGTCAACGTCACCTCAAAAAGTCCCTCTCAGGACTACACTCACCCAGACGATCATACTTTATGATATTTTAGAATAAAATAGATGTTAATGCTGGTAAGCAAATACTGGGCAGCGCCTGGGAGGAGAGCGTGACTTCCCATCACGTAACTACCTTATTTGGCTATTTCATTCATCCCGCCATGCGAGCCTTCTCAGTTTGACATTTCCAAAGCTCAACTAGTTCTGTTTTTTCCGTTGAGCAATTTAATCTTTGCTGGGGAATTTGCCGACCTCACAAACGCGGTTTTTTACGCCCCTTGCTATCTCAAACCTTTTATTTATTACTGGAACTCCGGAACAATTTATTGAACGGCTTCACACCGTTGTTCCTTCCGCACCATCTTGTAGCTCGCGTACACCAAGCGTCCATCTGACCCCGGGGGGGGGTACTCCCTTATAAGGGCTTAATGGGGACGTGCGGCCAGCCAGGGTATGTTGTTCGGGATTTTTGTCTTGAACAGGGTATCGAATTTATCATTTTTTGTCTTAATCAGGGTATCGATTTCTCAATTTTTGTCTTAACTGGGTTAAATGTCTTAAACAGGGTATCAAGAATCGGAATTCTGTCATAAAATGGGTAGGAAAATCAGCAATATTTGTCTTAAACAGGTTCAGGGTATGAGGGGCCGTGCCCCACCTCCCCAACCAGGGATACATCGAGTACCCCCCCCGGGCATCTGACCGGCAGAGAAACGTTCACGCTCCACCGTGAAACCCCTTTACTTCAAGTGCCTCTGCTGAGGAAGTTTCATCCTATATAGACCCACCAATTGTCACCATCCCTGACGATGCGCTGCTTGAAACAGCGGTCAAAACGGTCAAATTTTATTCCAAGATGGCGTCCAAGCAAGAAGAGCTTCACACAGACACGTCCCCAACCTCGTTAGCTACTCTTATTTCCATCATCGTGGACGAAAATCGAGGAATCTACCGCCAAATCAGTTCCTGCTCCAACCTCAATAGCCTCCGCCTCAATCTGTGCAACCTCGACAAACTCCCGCCATTTGCTACTCACCGACGACTTCGACTTCATCGCCAGCCTTCTCAACCATCCCAGTGCCAGCAACAACATTCCTTCCCCATTTTTCAAGGACAGTCGCCGTTATCAGCACATGTTCCAACCAAAGTTAAACGCGCAACATTAAAGGGTGAGTATGTTGAGTTTGTCGCGGTGCTGCCAGAAAACTCGCGCCTTTCAGATAACGACCTTCCCGCGCTTTCCATTTCCTTTATCGGTAAACCACAAAGAGTTCCCCCCCTCCTCTCGGAAAAAGTAAGCCCAGCTCGATTCTTGTCAGCATTTTCTGTACGGTTTTCTCAGGGGTGGATCCAGGATTTTTCATGAGTGATTTGCACCAACTAAACTAGGGGGGTTTGGGGGCATGCTCCCCCAAGAAAATTTGAAATTTGGTGCTCTCCGAATGCCATTTTCCAACACTATCATAACATTGGCCTCGACAGTCATCCATAGATAATCCTAAATCAGCTATATTAAATCTTTGAAAGCTGCTCCTGTCGTTCCATCCTCACAAAGGTAGAATCCCACAAACCCTTCTCTGACTGTTTTGGTTGAATCAAGAAATCTGATCACCACTGAAAGTTTTTTCTTTGTTTGATACGTCAGCTGCTTCGTCAGACATAATAGAAAAATATTATTATTATTCACTATGATAGCACCCACAGTTGTAATCATCTTGTTTTGACGGGTTTAAGAAATATGTCGCATTTCTGGGTGCAGTTTTCAAGTGACGTTGCAGTGTTTGATTGCCGCTGTCAATTCGAAATTCTAATAGTGCCTGAAAGTTTCCAGAAAGACTGGCATTTTGTGGATCATCATCTCGTGGACCTCTGAGGGCTATGTTGTTTCTTTCGCAAAAAATTATTGTCTCGAACAGGGATTTCAGAATTTCGCGATTTGTTTTGATTTGTTGTTGAAGTAAGCTGTTTATCTGTCGATCAATTGGGAGCGATTTTCTTGTCATATTTCTCCAAAAAATTAAAACAAGAAGGATAGTTGACTTCGTGAACTGCAATAAAGGGCTGAAAAATAAGGTTTGGGAGAAATTTGAGTGATTTCTGCAAGTCACTTGAACTACTCTGGATCCACCCCTGGTTCTGCACTTCTCACTTCTTTTCCCCAAAGGGCGGTAGAGATGTTCCCCTATCAAGCGACCATTCGATTACCCAAAGGAAGTTGCGGGCTTGGCATGGCCTTCCTATGATGTTGACTTTCGTAGGAAAACAGCCACAAACCTCCCCCTCTAAAACAGACATCTACCCCAGGGTCCAAATTAACTTGTACATTTTGACCTGTTTTATAGATACCAGAAAGCAACGACCGCATGGTCTTGTGTATGTGTCAAGCATTATCTTTTCACTTTCAAAAGCGCACATTTTGGAGAGAAAAGGTATCCGACCTTGAATGTACATGTAATAATGAAATCTATCTGCCCCCTAGTTTGTCGAAAATTTCAGCTACGGAAACACTAGTCACACCCTGTCGAACACAATCCGCCATAGTGGTACATTCCTCACACCAGTCCTTGAATCTCTTTACTGAGTCGTTTTTCCCCCTGCAATACATATTTTATGAGAAACAACGGCTTGTGAGGTTATGGAGGTTGTTAACGGAAAAACTCCTTCATTTCTATTTCAAAACAGTCTCAGGATAAAAAGTAAGACACCTCTTGGCAAACAGATCTGACCTTAACAATGGTGACCAGTTGTGAAATTCTGGTCGGCAGTACTCAATTTTTTAGTCGCATTAGCAACCAGGAAGGCGCAATTTCAGACCCCGTAACCTGCCTCCAGACTAATCCCCATTCACCCCTGAGGGAGCTCCAGGGAATGGCCCGGAAAAACCACTACTACCTCAACACAGCCCGTCCCGTTGGCCTACGGAGTGCCCCTTCATTTTTAATCAGCTTTCCATATCCCCCTCCCTGTTCGACTTGCTCACAAGTTCACCCTGACCCCTTTTGTTACTCATCTGTGCAATACAGACTCCTACGGCACGATTATGTTTATCTGGCAGCACTTGACAACCTTCACATCGAGTCTGGCCGTCTCCTGGACATTCTGGCTATGCCAGTCCTTCACAAAAGTTTGAAGGGAATCAAGCTCTCCCATGGGAATGCAAGAAGGCTTACCACCTGATCACCTCATCAGTTCTCCATAGCATCTAAGTATACTAAGTTACAACCTTTTAAGTCTACCAAATGTTGACTCCTTTATGTTATGGGCTGCATTTACCCTTTCATTTTTTGGCTTCTTAAGAAGCAGCGAATTTACCTGCAATGGCAATTTTGACCCTCAGTCCCACCTTGCTAGAACAGACATTTCTTTCCATCCCAACACCCTTCACCCTACTTCATTTGACACTGCAACTTAAAAGTCCAAAACTGACCCTTTCTGGGAGACAGCCAGGCTCAGTTTTGCAAGGTCAAACTCAGACCTTTATGCATCGTCTGCCCTGCAAGATTATATGCTCAAAACTGCAACTCAAGACCCTGGCCAGCTACTCTTCAGCTTCTCCTGTGGACCATATCTCACCCAGACTTCACACACCAACAACTTATGGTCTCTCTTAAACCTCTGTGACAATGACAGCTCCTCCTCTGCCTCTCACAGCTTTAGTATTGGTGCTGCTACAACGGACAGAATCACTGGCATTTTCAACTGGCTCTTCAAATTCTGGGTCGCTGGAATCCTAACACATACCAAGCTTACATCAGGACTCCAAAGGAAACAATATGTCAGGTTCCTCAGTCATTGGCCTCTTGCTCCTCCTGCTAACAACCCCCTGGAATCCTTGAAAGCACTTGAGTATCTCATTGAAACTTGGATTTTTGTAACAATCAGTAATGATCTATGACAGTTCCTTGGATAACTTAATTCATATTTTCCTGTATTGTCCTGAACCTATAGTGTTTTCACCTATGGGTACAGCAATCATGTTGGCATCCCCCTGGAAGCCTGCTGTGTGCGTTTGCTTCCCCCCCCCCCCCCCACCCTCATTTCTCCATTCTACGATTGCCTTTCATCCCCTTTTCAGCCACATGCCAGCCATCACATGGGTGAAAGCACTATCCTAAGCTTAATGCCATGTTTCTCCTTTAAAACAAAAAAGGAAAAAGGCCCATTCGGCACTTGAGGGCTTTCTGTGACATTCTCTTTCCTTAGGCTTTCTGCCCTCTCAAGTTCATGTAGTACTATTGGAAATGACTATTTTGACGGAAATGTTTTGCACGAGGGTCCTATCCCCTCCAGCCAAATGTGTTGTGCGAGGGTCCTATCCCCTCCAGCTGAATGTTTTGTGTGAGGGTCCTATCCCCTCCAGTTGAATGTTTTTTGCGAGGGTCCTATCCCCTCCAGTCAAATGTTTAGTGCAAGGGTCCTATCCCCTCCATTCAAATGTCTAGTGCGAGGGTCATATCCCCTCCAGTTAATTGTTTTGTGTGAGGGTCCTATCCCCTCCAGTCTCTATGCGACGCCCATTGGCTTTGGGTTTTTATTTTTTATTTTTTATTTTTATTTTATTTTATTTTATTTTATTTTTTTTTTTTATGCTCATGTCGTACTTTCGACCCCTATCTCCACTCGTCGGTTCTCTACTTTCACCTTTGGGGCAGGCAATGTTTGCTTTTCGCTATTGCAACTCCGTGGAGATGGGGTCATCTTTTCTCCCTGTCAAATTGGGAGCAAAACCACTAAATGGGCTTCGCACAGGGCACTCGTTTATCTCGGCGTTTTGGGCGGGGAATTGCTGCCTGCGGCACCCCTTCAGCCCTGTGCTGAAGCCCCATTAGGGAGGGGGCATATTGTTACTCTGCTGGACTGGGTTAACTTGGCCCCAGGACATTATGCCAGCAACTATGCCCGCCTTGCAATACAGGCATGAGGCACCCCCTCGGCTAGTTGCCAAGGCCCCTCATCCGGTGGTCCATACCGGCGGTGGGTATTATCCGAGCCTTGCCAGTACATTCCCTGCCCCTCGTTTACGCCCAAGTTGTGTGTATTGTCTTTTATTGCGCACCAAAGCATTAACCTTAATTATGATATGACTCCTGGGTTCAAACCTTTTACATTTGTATGAATAAGTACAATACTTTTGTAACCATCCAAACACCATCCAACTGTGAAGGGGGTAGTTTCTAAAGAAACTGTGGTGCTGCGTCGGTGGGGAAGTAGTATACAAAAATTTGGTTTTGTCAATGGAGTTGACAATGTAAATTGGCCACCGTACAGAGACTAGAATCTCTGGGTGGCTAATTTACATTGTCAACTCTGTTGATAAAACCAAATTTTTGTATACTATCAAAATGTACCATTTTCTGCAGTGTCACTGCATTAATAGAAACCAAAACAAAATAATGGTTCCACTGTCTTGTTCAATCCTATTCCCCTTGGTTTCGCTCCCCAGCAGGGTACCCATTTGAGGTGAAAGGCCAAAATTTCAAGCTCCCCAAGTTGATGCTTTGAAAACTTATCCTAATGATATTCAAAAATTGAAATGAACACTACTGATTTGATTTAAATTTAAAAAGCCAAAAGTGATGGTTTTCCAGATGTGACCAAATTCTTGCATGTTACTTAAAATTATTCCACCTAATAGAATTTAAGAATTAGGTAGTACCTAGTTCACAGAGGGTGGCAACACATGCTCTGCGCAGTCTGTCCGCATCATCACCTTCATCATTTCCAACAGACACCAGGGTAGCAGCTATTGACATTGGACACAGCCGAGGGCTAACAGCAATTATCTACCAACAGTAAGAATGTGTATTTTTTCATCCATGTACTTCATGTACAGTGATTGTTTTGGTTACTACTGTACATACAATACTCCAGATAAGTCATAACAGCAGGATAGCCATGAGGAATATAACTGGGTCAAGCTGAGGATAGGTGGGTGGGTCTCTGTATGCTTTCCAAAGTCTATCCCTTGATTTCTAGGCAATCTAGAGTCTGGGTTTTTGACCTCAGACAGACCTTTTATCTGGAAACACTGCTATGTGCAAACAGTCTTGGGAACATCCTGACCAGTGTATAATTGCCTCTGTGAAGGAGCATATTAGGCAAAAAGTCAGGTAAACAGTACGAAATCTGGCAAAGGAAGTGTTTTTGGCCTCCTTACACCTTCAGTTGTTTGTATAAGTTAGGATCCTCTGACTGCTCAACTTAATAGTCCATTTTACACTTTTTATGCTTAGTTACCTGGCCTATGAATGAAAGTGAGGCTGGAGTTGACCTTGTTTTGATAGAAACCGCACTGTTTTTCTTATGTAAATTCCCCTTAATTTAGCATGACAACATCATTAACAGAAGAAAAGGAGGGAGGGTCTGTATCATAACAAGCTCAACACCAGCCTCAATTTCATTTAGAGGCCAGGTAACAAAGCACACAACTGTAAAATTTAGAGGTCTATGTCACAAAATAATGAAAAACTGATACATTAACAGCAATTGAGCATACATATTAAACAACTATCAATAACACATTATTAAGTTCCATGCAAATAAGATAAACACACGCTATATTTCGTATTTACTTGCTTTTATCTCAAAAATGAACTGGGTGACCCCCATTTTTTATTATAGAATAGTAATTAGCAATCTGAGACAGAACTATCAGCAAAGTTTAAAAAACTTCATGAAAGCCAATTCAGAGGAGAAATTTCAGGCAGCTCTGAACTGGCTCCCATGAAAAGGAGACTCAACTGACCTTTCGAATGAACCTTAATGCCTGAACACGTTCCACTTCAAAAGCATGTATCATGTCCAATGACCTACATGTAAAATGTTCAACATGCAAGATGTTTTATGTCAACACATTTCAGGCAATTAATTTAAAAGTCACATAATGTGGTGCTATGCGGTATATAATTATCCTCAAATACATTTTTTTTACGATCATCCTAATAGCCATCTACATGAATGTATTAAAGACTCCTTCAAACTCAAATACAGATCATAACCACTGCTGGTTTCTGTGCTCTTAATTTAGTACACATCATAATTTAATTCAGGACATTATAAATAGCTCACAAGCTCGGAAGGCAGTCCCCCAATGGAGCTCATCCCATTTCAGCAGCATAAAGCAGTTATCAAATTAATAAGAGTACTTATTGTCTCTCCTGAGGATTGGAGTTACTGCAATGAAGTCACTAAAGCTTTACCCCCATCTCCATAGTATATCACTTCCTGATACTCACTTTTACAACAAAATGGAAACAAACAGTGGACAAAAAATGTCTTTTCCAAGGAACAAAACATAGGAAAAGCTACACTGTACATACATACAGTCATACACCGTAGATCCAAATAACCTGAAAGTGGACACTACAGCATGCTATCCAAAATATTTTCATAACCTTCAGGAGGTTGCAAATATTTTTTTCTCTAAAACACAGGATGAAGAGCTCTATAGTGTTGCAGAACACATCACATAAACCAGCTGTTGCTGTTTACTAAACATTGTAAGAAAAAAGCATATCAAGTTCAAATGGATAGAAATTAAAGAGCACCTGACAACAAAGATGTCAATCCTGAAGTCCAGTATCTTAGACAGAGTTTTCTCATCAGAAAACAAATGACGAAATGCCCGCAACCCTGCAGCCCGCACCTCTTTTGCAGTTGAAACAAGAGCAAGCATTAGGCTGGAAATGAAATGAACAAAAATAATCAATCTTTTAAAATTGGTTGTATAATGATTTAACAAAGTTAACAACTACAATTTCAGCAAGCCTTTCCAGTCAGTCATTCAGTTGATTTCCTGGTGTGGGCCTGTTTCCATGACTACATCCATATTCAAGAAGGAGTCCCTGGGATTTCAAACAGTAGCAGTTAAAGAGGCAGTGTCACGCTATTTTAGTCAAACTTCAAAACACTAAAAGACTTCCTTGCATCATAGTTAATAGAGGGGACTGGTTTGGAAGCTCAGCAAACATCAAAGGAGCAAACAAAGATGCCAAGATGTAGGTTGGAAAGTCCACGACCGTGCACAATCTTTTGTTTTGCGCTCATACACTATGCATGAATTACGTAACCAACACATTTCTATTGGTTAGTTCCTCAGTACGGAGTAAACAACTATTATGTTTTGTGCACGGTCAAGGCCAAAAAAGAGAACAAAAACCTACAACAAAGAAATTTGTCGGGTTTCATAACCACTGCTCTCAATTAACTATGCTTGCATCAATGAAACCCAAAAGGTAATGCTGTAGTTTTCTTGGCAGTGACCACTGAGGTGCACTGAAGCTATTCTTCGTTTTTGGCAACCAAGGATGGAGAGGATGGAAATGGGTTGAAAGAGTTTTTCAAGTTTGGTGACAGCATCTTCAGAAAGACACCAAAAATTAAATACAACAGCTGTTTGTGCCATAAATATATTTCATATCTTGTCAGTGGGTTGTCAGGAATGTTGCAAGTGTGAGCAGAAAATGAAGCGTAACAGTGCCTCTTTAAGCACTACCACTAGCATAAATTAAAAGAATTTAAAATACTTTTTGCTCTACAAGGAGGTGGCTAATTGTGGGCTAATTGATCACAAAAGAAAAATGAAACAGCTATCATTAAGTTTAAGATGCAGATCTTCGCAGTTACACATGTATAAACATCACCTGAGTAGTAAAGAAAGGAACGCACAACATTTCAGGCTTTTCTTTCGTTAAAAGTAAAGTAAAGTCTCTGCTTACGAGCCAGAAGGCCCATCAGGCCGGCACTTATCTCCGGTTTCATTAGCATGAAGTGACTAGGAGTATTTCTACTCCCCCCTGGATGGGATGCTAGTCCATCGCAGGGTTACCCCCAGCATTTTGCTGGTACCCATTTACACACCTGGGTGGAGAGAGGCACCGCGAGAGTAAAGTGTCTTGCCCAAGAACACAACACAATGTCCTCGGCCAGGACCCGAACCCAGACCACTTGATCCGGAGTCTAGCACTCTAACCATGAGGCCACCGCGCCTCACAACTTTTCTTTCGTTACTGCTGAAATAATGTTCATAACTGTGATATGCATCTTAACTTCATTCTCTCCACAGCTCAAATATAATTTGGCTTTCATATATCAACTCTTGTCAATATAATTGCTATTTTTAGTAAGACAATGAACATCCAAGCAACACTTTTCAGCTGGTGACAGTGCAAAATAATGACGAAACTGATTCTTAAAAAAAAAATTCTTTTACACGGTAATGTATTTCAAAACACAAGCCATCAAGATTTATACCTGGACCCGGTTGTTCAAAAGCTGATTAACTTAATTGAGGATTAGCGTAAACTTTTGTTTCACATTTTCAACTTTTTGGTAAAAGTTTCTTTTGCTTATTTTTGTTTCTCAAGATTGACTTCTTTTAATGTAAAGTTTTGCCGAATATCAGCATTGAACAGCACTTGGGAGTAGAAAAATAAACTCCTCGGTTAGTTCTTAATCTGGGATTAGCGCTAATCAGCTTTTGAACAACCGGGCCCTGGTTTTTACAATAGACGGCCAAGAAAGAATTATGTTCAAACTTATGATCAAAACGTTTATGTGAACTTTCATCTTCAAATTTTCATGTTGTAACTCAGATAAATTAGATAAACACATTTTGGCTCCTTTTGTTCTAGATTGACTTGATGTCGTAAGAAATAATGAACAGGTGAATAAACAAATTGAAAGAGATCAAGGACTGTTTAATATAGGTAAGGTTTATGAAACTTTGACCAGACAGTGTTACAATCTACATGAAAGTGCCCCTCTAAAGAACAAGGTCTGTCGATAAATGAATGATCATGGCTGTTTCTTCTGAAGGAAATGCAACAGCAAAGAGAAAACTTGGAGAAACATCAGGATCATCTCATGCTTTCCTGTTACAGTTGCAATACCTTTCACCAAGACGACATTATAGTCAAGTTTGCTCTTGTGTACCATTTAATGATGTCTTCTAGTGAGTAACCAAATTTCGATGGTTCACCAACACTTTGAATCAGCTGTTGAATGCAAATATAAATTATTCAAAATTAAATAACAAAAATAATATCTTTTAAATGTACCAGTTCATCAACTTTATCAATCACACACTGAATTGTATTTCATGCCTCGTCAACACTCATCTATATACATGTTAATTTTTTTAAAATGTTATGTTAAAGAACTGAGAAAAGTCCTCTTGGGCTAAATAATAAGACATACATGTATGATCCTTTGTCTCACAATGTACAGTCACTTAGGTTGTAGTTCAGACATTTCCACCGCTACTTAACAATTATTGGATGAGGTTGAGCATGTTAGCGATAATTATCAAGGCCAAAGTTTGTGTTATCTGCTGAAGCTGAAGGCTGAGGCGGATAACACAAACTGAGGCCTTGATAATTATCGCTAACATGCGAAAACCGAATTCAATAATTGTTTTATTATGCATATTCTTGAGCTGAGCTCCGCCATGACAAAACTGATCAAACTCATTGCTGGTTAGTGTGTCAGGTGACGTCACTTCTGCATGCATAAAACTATTGTCTGTAGGTATGACGTCAACTCTACATATATAAAATCTATTGTTTGTAGGTATGATGTAAGAGAAACAGAGCAAGCAAGAATTAGCTGCGTGCTTATAGCCAATCAAAATCAAGCTGGTGACACCAATGTATAATAATAATGGTTGTCTTCTTCAGGCGATAAGGTTGACTGGCTATGTCCTACTATAGTAAGTATCATTGAGGTGGTCGGATGCGACAGGTGGACTTGATTCTTATCATTCCTTTGAGAAATTTCCTAAGAGGTCTGATTTGAAATTATTGCTCCTTTGATGGTTTGTTGATGTTCCAATAGAATCTCCTGTCATGTTTATTGTTTGATGGAATCAGCATTTTCTCAGAGATGGCTGAAGGTTTGATGACATAACATTTGGCCCAGTCATACAAACACTTAACAACACTGCCCTTTACTGATTGACGATGGTGTGAATCATACACTATTAAAGTACTGATCAGTGTTTTCTAGACACTCGTGGTAAGGCAGCTGTTCGTCTCTACTTGAGGAGCATCAGTTGGAGGACACCTTGTGATGCTTACTGAAACCTACCCTAATTAGTGTCATGTGTCATGAAACAGGACCTTCAGTTTACAGTATCATAACTGCTGGTATGTGAAGTACAATAGTCTGGGTAAGTGTAGTCCTGAGAAGGACATTTCAACAACATGAGTGGAAGTCAGCTTCAGAGTCAAGTGATCAGTTTGTATAACATCAGTAAATGGTATAATCACTCTGGTTGTTCATGTGATTGGTCAAATAAGTTGTGCTGAAATTGGTCGATTGTCAGTTAAGCCTAGATGTCATTGGCTGAAAACACCTCTAGAGGCATTTTACAGTTGATCAACAACAAAATGACTTAGTTGACCAATCACATCAACTTTTTGTTTACATTTTGATCACGGTTGAGTTGAGTGTTCAAATGTTTTCAAACATTTACATTTATCATTTCATAATCACGCCCTTAACAAAAATCCTCCTTTCATGATGTCATTGGTAACCAAATGCTTAATCAAAACTAATGACTATTGTCATTTCATTTATATTGGTAATTTTCATTGCAATCAATGCACAATACCTTTGTGAAGTTGTTGACATATCCCATTCGTTTAGAGGTAGACATTTCCTTGCAAGTGATCTGAGTCAAAAGATCTTTCATGTTATCAGCAGGATCTGAGAATAAAACAACAGAATGTACATTTGAATTAGATTACTTCAAAACAAAACGTCAAAGAGTGGTGTCACTTCTGGGCTTGAAAATAAAAATCATTGTCTGTTGGAGTGTGTGACATTAAGCCACCCTTAAGCTTGGAGAAAGACCATGCTTTCAGCCATGGCGGGTCTAAAACACAGGTCACATTCCACAGGTCACTTGTTGCAGGTCATTGTTTTATCTTTCTGAAAGTAACCCAAAACCCTCAATTTGGCCAATCCTTGGCCTAAAAACCAACCTTAGGCCGAAATTATTATTATAGAAATTATTATAGGCGACAATCAGCCCGGAGGTCAAATTTTATACTGCAATCATGTCTGTTTCGATGGTTTTGTTCCAGTTTTTATAGCTGTTTCGTGTGTTCCGGTGGTTTCGTTTGGTGTTTCGCTGGTTTCGCTGGTTTTGTATCGATGGTTCCGGCAGTTTTGGTGGTTTCCTTCCGGTGGTTCCATTTCAGTGTTTTGGGTTTTAGTACATGCCCCCCCCCCCCCCCCCACCCCAGACTCCCCAAGAAGCTTCCATCCTATGGGCACTCGCTTGGGTGCATTTAGCACCAAACCATCTCCATTTTCCTTAAGACCTGCTCCCCAAAAATATTTTGAGAAGTCTGAACTTCCTAAAATTAGTAAATCCAGTTGGTAAAAAATACCTGACAACCATTGGGCTACGAAACCATAATTTTTATACTGAAAAGCAGACCAAAATAAACAGAGCATAAAGGGACAGGAGAGTTATAATATCTGCATGCATGAACTATTAACTTGGTCATCTCGACCATTACCTCTAGCTGCATTAGAAACAAATTCGTCTACAAAGAAATATGTGCATACATAACCTAGTAAAAGAGTGAACGGAGATTAACTGATTGACCTCAGCTCTGCGTTAAATATAACCTTGCAATTTTAATTTCAGCTAACCTCGACTGAGATCAAGTGGACTTGCTTCTTCAAAATTGTCATATCGACTCCCTGAAAGAAATGCAGTGCAAATCAGCTTATGTAATGATAAATTGCTCGGACTATAATCTCACGAATTTTACCTGAGCCGGTAAAATTCCGCCTCATGCTGAAGATGGCAGTGAAAGCTCTACAAAATAACGTAACTGCAATACAAATCCTCCATATAAATGTTGTACTTCATGTTTTGATGAATAACGCATGCCCAGTTCTAATGTGCACAGAGTAGACCACAGAGTACCCAAACATAACCGGACCGGAAGAGAACATTTCACGTGCCAGCACAGTGGTGTCAACCATATTTTTATCCTAATCTTCTAATGGAGAAAATATACTTAGCAATATAAACGTGGTTGTGTGACGACAAGTTAAAAGGGGAAACGCTGACTTCTTGCCGTCCGCGTCTCAAAAATGCGCATGCTTAAGCTCTCTATGGGGCGTTTTTGAGACGCGGACGGCAACCGGAAGTGAGTTGTTTTCCCTTTGAGCTTGTCTTCACACAACCACTTTCATATTGCCAAGTATCTTTTCTCCATTAGAGATGATTAGTATAAGAGTCTAGGAGACACCACTGTCCTGACTCTCGAGATGGTCTCTTCCGGTTGCCGTCCGCGTACGCGTCTCAAAAACGCGCGTGCTTAATTAAGCTCCCTAATCAAGCTGGGAGGGCGCTGGAAAGGCGTGCTTATCTGTTTATCCACCTGTTCATCTCAATGGTACTTTCTTCTAAATTACAGCTGTACTGCATTTATTTGCAACATTTGATTTGACTTGATTTGATTGGTGTTAATTTGTTCATTTCAGTTTATGGAAACCGGTAGTTTCGCCGACGAGTCGTTTCGCAAACCGTCAGTTCGCAAACGTGTTGGGTCGATTCGCAAGAGTTTTGCCAACGTGCGAGCCAGCGAGCCAGCGAGCCAAACGTGCGAGCCGTGCAAGCCGTGCGAGCCATGGCTGCGAGCCATGCGAGCTTAATAACTGTTTATCAGCGCTATTTGAAATGGGTGCTTAGACTTAAATGCGAAATTCGCATGACTCGCATGCGTTTTTTAGCGTGTGCGTGTGTTATTTGCATGTGGTGCTTTTCCGTGGCGTCCTCTGGCAGTTTTAGCGGTCAGCGGTTCTTTTGCATATTATGCGTGCGCCTTCGCATGTCGTCGTGGTTTTGCTTGGCTCAGCGTTGGGTGTGTTGGCGCTCAGGTGCTTTCTAGTATTTCCCCGCACTCCTCTGCCTACTCAAGGGAGTCAGGGCCACTCCTTTATAGTTTTTTCCATTGAACTCACTGTTCAGTGTGACGGGAGCTTGATTTGGGGCTGGTGTGGCTGGCGGGGCTCGTGGCTGGGTTGCGGGTAGGGCAGGCTTATGGGGTGTTCCACCGACCTGGGTTTGGGTCGTTGGTACCAGTCCCCAGATCCTTGAGCACCCAACCTCCATTTGCGACACAGGCGTTAATAAATAAATAAATAAATAAGTGTTCATCATAATTCCGCCTGCCCCCAAGCTTCAAATAACATTGTCTCTTCTTCCTCTATGCAGCCGCTTGGGACTCCAGGCTTTGAAAAATGCGCTGTTTGTGGGATTAAAATGTTCTTACAACAGCTTTTGGCAAATTTTTATTTGGGGAGTTTTGATAGATTTTCCAAGCCGTGGATCACAAAAGTCTTCAGTCTTGCTGCCCTCCAAGTCTGTTGTGCAGGGCATATAGTTGTCCATTTTTTACACGGTTATAGTCTCGTTTCAATACACGGTGAATTTCGCAGTTTTTTTTCTGTGCTTCAGTAGGTATTTTTGCAATTTCTTTTTTCATCTCCAAGAGCTAACTTAAGTCAAAAGTTCGCTTCGCTGACTCGGAGATATTGTTCTTGCCACGAGAACATAAAATTCATATCTTCTCGCCACCGTGTAATATCCTCTACATATGCTCCCCTTTATAAACGATACAGTTATGTTTTGGTCACCATTTCCGAAAATTTGACAACAAAACATGCTTCAAGAACAATTATTTCGTTCTTCTCAAAACACCTAATAATATTTTTGCTCTCTCTAATTTTCCTTTTCATAAGATAAAGATGAAAAAATTCACATGAATTGTAACAAGTGATGGGCAAACCCCTTCAAATGAAAATATACACAACTATTCCTTTCTGATAAAGGAACAAAACGTTTGTTTTTGTTTCTCTCAATCCGAATGGATCCCAAAGACAACGACAAAGACAGGCAACTGAGCAGAGTTGAGTAAAAAATAAAATAGACCAAGCGCACAAGTTCAAATTAAAAATGAAAATAATAACAACGATAAAAAGAAAAATTTGGAGCGAATAATCTGATCTTTTACCAACGTCCCAAAATGGAAAGTACCTAATTTATTGGCTTCCACATTATTTCATGGCAGTTTCCTTTGCTTTGGCTGAGAAATGGTCGTTGGGCATGTCGATTAAAATGAACAATGTGAAAATTGCCTATTATAGGAAACTGAAACCATTACCATCACAAATACTGTGACTACCACGACAACTGTGATCACCATAACCACCACAACTACTGTGACTACTTCGACAACTGTGACAAAAAGGGAAAACCACAACTACTGTGACCACTTCGACCACTGTGATCACCATGACCACCACGACCACTGTGACCACCATGACCACCACAACTACTGTGACCACCACGACCACTGTCACCACCATGACCACCACGACCACCACAACTACTGTCACCACCACGACCACTGTCACCACCATGACCACCACAACTACTCTGACCACCACAACCACTGTGACAACCATGATCACCACAACTACTGTGACCACCACGACCACCACAACTACTGTGACCACTATGATCACCACAACTACTCTCACCACCACGCCCACTGTGACCACCATGACCACCATAACTACTTTGACCACCACGACCACTGTGACCACCATGAGCACTACGACCACTGTGACCACCATGACCACCACAACTACTGTTACCACCACGACCACAACAACTACTGCGACCACCATGACCACCACAACTACTGTCACCACCATGACCACCACAACTACTCTGACCACCACAACCACTGTGACAACCATGATCACCACAACTACTGTGACCACCACGACCACCACAACTACTGTGACCACTATGACCACCACAACTACTCTCACCACCACGCCCACTGTGACCACCATGACCACCACAACTACTCTGACCACCACGACCACTGTGACCACCATGAGCACTACGACCACTGTGACCACCATGACCACCACAACTACTGTTACCACCACGACCACAACAACTACTGCGACCACCATGACCACCACAACTACTGTGACCACCACAACAACTATGATCACCACGACCACTGTGACAACCATGACCACCACAACTTCTGCGACCACCACAACTACTCTGACCACCACGACCACTGTGACCACCATGACCACCACAACTACTGTGACTACCACGACCACTGTGACCACCATGACCACTGTGACAACCATGACCACCACAAGTACTGTGACTATTACGACCACTGTGACCACCATGACAACCACGACCACCACAACTACTGTGACCACCACGACCACTGTCACCACCATGACCACCACAACTAGTGTGACCACCACAACCACTCTGACCACCACAACAACTATGACCACTACGACCACTGTGACAACCATGACCACCACAACTTCTGCAACCACCATGACCACCCCAACTACTGTGCCCACAACGAAAACTGTGCACACCATTACCACACGACCACCATGACCACTATGACAACCATGACCACCACAACTACTGTGACTATTACGACCACTGTGACCACCATGACAACCACGACCACCACAACTACTGTGACCACCACGACCACTGTCACCACCATGACCACCACAACTAGTGTGACCACCATGACCACTCTGACCACCACAACAACTATGACCACTACGACCACTGTGACAACCATGACCACCACAACTTCTGCGACCACCACGACCACTGTGACCACTATGACCACCACAACTACTGTGACCACCACGACCACTGTGCACACCATTACCACACGACCACCATGACCACCATAACCACCATGACAACCACAACTTCTGTGACCACTACAACCTTTGTGACCACCATGACCACCACAACTACTGTGACTACTACGACCAATGTGACCACCATGATCACAATGACCACCACAACTACTAAACACCTAATAATATTTTTGCTCTCTCTAAATTTCCTTTTCGTAAGATAAAGATGAAAAAATTCACATGAATTGTAACAAGTGATGGGCAAACCCCTTCAAATGAAAATATACACAACTATTCCTTTCTGATGAAGGAACAAAACGTTTGTTTTTGTTTCTCTCAATCCAAATGGATCCCACAGACAACGACATAGACAGGCAACTAAGCAGAGTTGAGTGAAAAATAAAATAGACCAAGCACACAAGTTCAAATTAAAAATGAAAATAATAACAATGATAAAAAGAAAAATTTGGAGCGAATAATCTGATCTTT
>NC_090878.1:9306617-9324117 GCF_036669935.1 Montipora foliosa | reverse complement strand
GGCAGAAAATACCACAGAATCCTTTTCCAGCGAAAATTTTATTGAAACAAACAACATATTTGCTCTTAGAGGTGAAAACCTCTTCCTATTTCATTGCGTGCGTGAAGACAAGAAACTCAATTGTGTCAAATTACCATGTACTTCAGGTAAATACTGCTCACTTTGATTTCGTCTCGACGGGCGATAGATTGTTGTCGAAGTCCAGTACTCGTCGCTTTTGAGATTCATGCCTAGTTTATCCAACTGACTTTCCATTATTGAGCTCCATAAGGGTATATATTTTGTTTAAGGATCCACTAAAACGCCATTCGCGTTGCATGACTTTCGACGCCATTGCAGACTAAGTTGATGATTCTACTTTGTCCACCAGGGAAATCTACGCAGTTCCACTACCCTCTCGATCCTAAGAAAATACGCGCAGAAGGCTCTATACACAAAGACACCACTTACCAGGGGAGTGACAGGCAAGACTTTTACCGACACGGAAAAAAAAAAAAAAAAAAAAAAGAAAACAAACAAACTAAACGTAGACCTCGACTGGGTTTGCCCATAGGCAACCCAGTAATGACATAATATGTATTGGGTCCATAATAATTCCCCATACATGACGTACCTACCATGGAGCGTCTTGTACGCTGAAACGCAAGAAATGTAAATATTTGTCCAAAACAGTAGCACACAAAGAGCAACATTGGCGATCAGGTTTCGTGTTATTATGGAACCTATGGAAGAAACCATCGTCATTGAGGATCATATGAAGTTAACGTTCGGCATTATGAACGATTTGCGCAAAAGAAAGGAACTGTGCGATGTTATTCTCTGCGTTGAAGGACAAGAAATCTACGCACACAGGGTCGTCCTGGCATCGTTCAGTCCGTATTTTTATGCCATGTTTACAAACGACGTAATTGAAAGCCGTCAAGACAGCGTAACGTTGAAATCTATGGACTCGAAAAGTGTTCAGCTTTTGATCGAATTTGCCTACACGGCGCAAATTCGGATCACAGAGGAAAATGTACAGTACTTGCTTCCCGTTGCGTGCATATTGCAGATCTCGGCCGTCAAAAAGGCGTGTTGTGACTTCTTGCAATCACAACTTGATCCTTCGAACTGCATTGGAATAAAAGATTTTACGGAGATTTACGGCTGTGTTGATTTAGCCAAGGCAGCGGAGAAATTTATTTTTCGTCACTTTTTGGAAGTATCTCAAAGCGAGGAGTTCGAAAACTTGACCAGGGAGCAGTTGACTGATTTTATAAGGCGCGATGAACTGTACGTTAAGTCAGAAGATGAGGTGGGACATTTTTTGTGGTTTGAGAAGAAATTTACGATAGTGTCAGATAAATGCTGATGAGTAAAACTCTTGTCGTCCCGGGTAGAAGGGTCACTTGCCTTACCCGAGCAACCCTGGGCGAGCCAACTTTTCTTTAACATACATATATATAAAACTCAGCGAACCGTTTACACGAGAAAAAAAAAGGTTGACTCGGCCTTAGGGTGACCTTCCTGGCCAGGTCACCCTTTTTCAATGGTAGGGTCACCCTCATAGCTGGGCCAACTTTTTTCCATGTAAACAGTTTGGCTCGCCTAGCTGGGTCATTAGGCAAGATAATGAGAGCATGCATGAGCACTCTCTTCTCAGTCTCCTGGTGATTGAAACTGAGGCAGTAAGCTTTTGACTCAGGCGAAAGGGTAAATTTTTTTCTCATATAAATGCTTGCTTAAGTTGATTCTGCTGGGATGGTGACCCTCCTACCCAGGACAACTGTTCTCCGTATGACTCTTGACTCAAGAATTCACGACTGGTTATTGATAATAGATGATCTTACCCATCCAGATATGATTAACCATCCAATGAGGCTCAGTTTTGGTGAATAAAGGGTAACTGAGTTTTTTCTGAAGGCATGCCTTACATGTTCATCCTCCCTGGCTTCCTGTCTGGCATTATTCCTCTTGATGCTTATTATTCATCTGTTTACTTTGCTTGTTAAATACTAAACTAGTCCACCTCCCACCCGTTCAGTGACAAATCATGAGCAAAGGGGCCTTAAAACCTCTCCTCAAGCCTCCCCCTTTTTTTTGGGAAGTAACAACAAAATAGTAACAAAAACTGTAAGTCTTATAAGTAGAAAGGAGTCAATACTGAAATTACTATTGCAATATAAATATAAATCTATGAATTTCAACGTTTAAAAAAAGCTTTTGTAAAGATAAAAAGATTTTAATGTTTATTGGTTTCTCTCTGAAAAAGCTACTACCTTTTTAATTTCCGAGAGTGATATAGCTTGGAAATGATCACCGGGATCTTGGAGGCAAACATGTTCAAGGAATTGCCACAGTTCCTTCCCTTTGCCTTCAAGGCAGTGACTCAATTTCACCTTCTCAATCCAGAAAGAGACTAGACATAATAGATTTTACTCTGTCTAATACCAGACAATTGATATTCACCAATGGGGGGACTGCTTCAGGAACAAATGGGTTAACTGGACATTGATACTTAGGAAAGTAAAGTATCATTCGAAAAATTAACCCCTTGATCCCCAAGCCGGCCTGAACCAGCCATACTTAGTATTTTACACTTATCAGTGGGGAACCCCTGGGAGTTAATGGGTTAACCCATTGACCCCTGGGAGTTAGACTTTACTTTTACACTGTCTTATGCCAGACGACTTTACTTGTCAACTGTAGGCATCCTCGGATGCCTGAGGAGTGAATGGGTTAACCAGTCAAAATTCTCAATTAACTTCATTATTTGACATTTTCGCAAGCCCACACAATTTCCAATGCAAGTCAACCGTGGAAGTTTTTTGTTCTCTCTTAGGTTCTAGGGGCAATGTTGAGATGGGTAACACATGATCTACAGAACAGAACACAAGAATTGAAACAGCTTCTAGATTTCATACGAGTTCCATTTGTTTCCAACTCCTATCTCAAGTCACTGATGCAGTGTTGTGAACAAGGATTGAGGTCGGAATTTAAAGATATGCTGATACAAGCCTTTTCAGTAAGTGCAGTACCCTGAGGAAGTCATTAGTTAGGTTTAAGAGCCTCTGCAGACCATAGGGTCAATATTACAAGTCGCTGTCTTGGAAAAGGAGCCATGCTCCTCCAGGCTCAAGAGAGTGGCGGAAATTGAGCCTACATCAACCAGCACGAAGCTGGGAAATCAATCTTAGACTAGTACCTACCTGTCTATAGCTACCTACCAATCTATCCATCTAGCTATCTACCATACCTACTTACAATGTACGTGTATTTACAGCTGCAATTAAGTGGATATAAATGGAGAAAGACTATTGGGTTGATTCAGTTCTGTTGTGCTTTTGTATGTATCCTGGGAATTCAATTGAGGCTGTTTCCACTCTGGGAATTTCTGATGTCATAGCAGCTAAATTTCTTTTACCATTAGTTTCCTTTTGAAATTTATTTTTGATAAAAAAGGAAATTGTCATTTTGTCATGCTCAAAAGGCTAACACTGCAGTTAAAATTTTTGGTGGGGAGCATGCCCCCGGAACCCCTTGAAAGAAATTGGACATAAGGCTACCTTGTTGGCGGTGATGTCGGGCTATTGTACGTTGACCTGATGTGAACCTTTCAAAGTCACTGAAATCATTTATTTTGCTTTCTTGACAGGGGACAAAAAGAGTATCAACCTCAACGACAGTTCAGAAAAGGCGTCCTCCAGGACCTACAGTCGTCTTCTTTGCAGGAGGATATTTGCGTAGATCCCTTGATGTTGTGGAGTGCTATGATCCTCTGACACTAACTTGGTCAATACTTCCTCCACTTGCTGTCCCAAAGAGTGGATTAGGAGCAGCTTATGTTGGTATGCAATTTGTTTTTTTCTGGACTTGTTGCAAGTCCCCTCAGGCAAATAGAACCATTTTTATAATGACAGTTAACCCCCTAAGGAGAGATTTTTGAGACAAGAAAGTCATTATAAACCACGGTTCCTTAGGAACTTAGCCATTCTCAACCCAGTAAACAGCCTTCTGGAAAGGTTATTAGTTTCTGGCTTGGACTCTTCTTTAAACATTACATCCACTCCCCTCCCCTCCCTTTAACCCGTTGACTCCTTGGAGCGAGACTGTCTACCTCCGGATGATATTACTCATCAATGGGTTATTTAATAGTATTTTTTGTGAGGCTTGCAATCTAACTGCACATTCATGAAATTAATTTTAATCTACCAAAATATTGTAATTTTATTTTTTGAACTATGCTAAATTTATTTTTAGTAGAGTTGGGACCTCTTGATTCAAAGGTGACTGTGATGACCACTAGAGTAGGCAAACACTTTGGATGCAGCTAAACCAAAACAGTGCCCTCAGTGACACTTAAATTCTTATGATGGTTGTAAAGTTAAGTGCTGTAAATTGCATTTGCAGACAGCATGCTGTATATCATTGGTGGCCGCAATAACACCTCTTCTGGAAACATTGACTCTGCCTCGGTAGACCGGTATGACCCTTTGCGAGATGAGTGGAGGTCTATGAAACCACTCAGTGTCCCACGCAACAGGTTGGGTGTGGCTGTGAGTGAAGGGTATATCTATGCTATTGGTGGAGGGAATGGTAACTCGTGTCATACGTCAGTGGAGAGATATGACCCAAATCAGGATGAATGGACAAGAGTGACGCCACTTAATTTTTGTAGGATAGGTAGGCAAGTTCATTTTTGAGTACGAATGCATAGTACATGTATCCAAATTAGTGACATACAGTAAGTCGCAACCAGTCACTACTGGAGGTGAAATTATTGTGGTTGCATAAAGCCATTTTGTTGCTCTTCAGCTGCTCAGAGGGCAGTATTACTTGCTAATCACCTGCAATCGTGATTTGCCAGAATCACAGTGACCATGTATTTACATGGTATATCAATAATATTTTTTACCACAATTGCTCGTAATCTTGCAATGTGATTGGATAATTTGTCGTTGTTGATGAGTCTAGACAACGCTGCTCGTGTCATGCTAGCGTCAAAATTATTTGTCACGCAATGTAATAACCAATCGGGAATGCTCATTTTGAGAAATAAACCAATCATATTGTGAGAAAGTAATAGACAACACTTGCCCCTTCTTTGTGTCACACTCTGAAATAAGCAATTTCTTTGGCATTGAATATTGTGGTAAAATACAAATCGAAAGTGGTTAAGCATTGTCTGTATTCTGATTGACAATGATATTCGTAATCACAACTAGTGGTGAAAATTTGTTGTGGACTTAGTCGGCACACAACATTTTGAACACTGTGATAACAAATATCATTGTTTATAAGAGTACAGAAAATGCTGACCCAGTTTAGATTTGTTACATTTTGTTTGTGATGGAATCATTGAAAAGCACATTGTTGAGAACACATTAAAGTGCTGCTATGACCAAAAATCAATTCTACTTTTTCTTTGTATTTCAAAACTATGTTAACTGAACACCAAGTGACCGTCGTTTTAAACCTTTATTTCAGAAAGATACCGGCCTGTTTATTTTGACTGGAATTTTCTTATTTAATGGTCTTCCATTACTAACTGTAAAATCTTGAGAGAGCTAGATCCAGGATAAGATGACGTCAAAGACTCACTAGTTTAAAAATGCAATGTGTGTGCACGCGCCTAAATTAATATGCGGCACAGGAATTTCGAAAACTCGCACTAAAAAAAACAGTCTTCGGATAAAATTTGAAGGTCAAAATTTTGCCAGTCTGGTGTGAAGCAAACACGCTTTTGAAATATGAAGGAAAAAGGGAAGAGAGTTTTTTCATCATAGTAGGACTTGAAGTATCTGAAGGAATTTAATAACTGTTACAGCTTCAAACTTTTAAAACAATACCCAGCTGTGATCAGGCTCTTATTACCCGTATATTTTTTCCAGTGAACATGAACCTTATGCTTAAGCAGAATTTAGAGACCTGTACAAGAGGACGTAAACTCTGACATAAAGCAATGCTAAAAATGTTCCAGTTTACAGGTTTAAAAACAAAGTTTGAGTGTAACCATCCTCTTTTCCATCATAGTCGATTGATTAACTTCATAACATTAAACAACTTGAATTTCCCCTAGGTGTTGCGGTTGCAGTACTTGGTAAAAGGCTTTATGCTATTGGAGGATTTGATGGAGGAAACAGGCTCAGAAGGTGGTTTCTTTGAATCAGCTTCATATCAATTATTCTAGGGATTAAGATCAACATTTTCTTTAGTTTTCAAATCACAACAACGTACTGACAAGATACTAGTACAAAGTAATCAAGGATTTTTGTCAACCCATGGCAAGGCTTCTTTGTGGCAAGACAATATGTCTTAGTTGTGCCTTTTTCATGTGCTTTAGCCCTGGAGAAATAATATTGAGCAAGATTGACACTTTTCATTGTATGGTTAAGAGACTTGCTCTGTTGCCAAGTCTTAACTTAAAATTAATCACTTTTCCTTTTTTTTATTTGTTTACCAGTGTTGAATGCCATGATGTTGAGGCTGACCTGTGGACCTTAGTATCTCCACTCGCGGAGCGTCGCAGTGGTGCCGGAGCAGCTTCTCTTCACGGTTACATATATGCCATTGGTGGTTACAATGGTGACGCACAACTTAACAGTGTGGAACGTTATGACCCTTCGTCTGACACTTGGACTGTCATGTCACCTCTTGTGCACAGGAGAAGTGCATTAAGTGCCACTGTGTATTGTGATAGACTTTTTGTGCTTGGTGGGTACGACGGAGAAGGGTTTTTAAATACAATAGAAGAGTACATTGTAGAAAAAGATTGCTGGCGATTAGTGAGCACTATGAACTTGGGCCGAAGTGGAGCTGGGGTTGCTGTGGGCTGGAAACCTGCAACTTGATGAATTTCCTTCATTATATCACACTTTTAAGTCAATTTCACAGAGAAAGGAATTTGGGTCCTTTGGTATTGTCAAAACAAAATTAATCTTAGTTCATTTAACCTGTCATGTCCTTTTATTTTCTAACTTGAAGAACTAGTCTGCTATTAAAGGACAGAGAAGAATGTTGTTTGTGAAGTTTTACTTGACTACAAAACAACTATTGGCCATAATTTATTAATGTCAACCAACTTCAACAATTATAATTTTTTAAAGGGAAGGTGTCATTTTATTTCAAGAATCCTAATATACAGTTTAGTGATGCAATGATAAAAAGCTCTACCAATCAACTAATTGTCAGCCAACAAACAGCCAGTCAATAAGCCAACAGTCAGCTGACAATGATCAGCACACAATTCACAAACAAATGCTCATCAGTTCAACTTTTACTAAGAGATCAACAGTCTCACTGAAAACAAACATTTGCCTTGAAAATCAAGACTTCTAGCAATACAAAGTGTTCAAAAACCAAAATTTGATTTGATTTGTGTTAACTTGTTAATTTCAATTTACAGTGTCCCCGATTAGTGGTCTATGGCACTAGAAGATTAGACACTTAAATATTTAAAGTTTCTTTCCTTTCCTTTCTTTGATCTAGTTAATTCTGCTGATATCAAGTGCAACCAAATTACCATTTCAGTGTACTTTCACACTGTTAGAGCGAGTTTCAATCGATTGTCATAAAACCAAAACCAAAGTAATTACTTTGGCCAATCAAAACTCTAAGTAATTACACGTAGCTGACACAAAGTGCAGGAAACTGTGCATGCGTGAGCCTCGATTGGTTTTGGTTTTACTTCTGACTGGTTGAAAAAGTGGCGCAAGAACTTTGAACCAATCACTGAGTGAAGCAATCATAAACCAAAGCAATTTGTTAATTACTTTCGACAGTCTAGATTGAAAACCGCTCTTCATGTTCCATTGCATAGATGAATTAAAAAGATCCACCCCTGCTCCTGTCTGGCCTTAACCCATTAATCCATTCATTCCTGAAGCAGCTCCCATTGATAAGTAAAATCACTCCATGTTAGTCAGAGTAAATTCTAAAAGTCTCATTCTCAAGAGAGTGTTGCAGGTCAGACAGACGAGGAAAGGTGATCCAATCTAAAGGTCACAGGTTTAATTTGCAAAGTTGCGGGTCCAAGTATAGCCATTTGTAAACCTGCTATCCACTAGTTTTTGGAAAGCCAACCCTTTAACAAGCTTTCAAGGTAACACAAAACAAACTCACTGAAGTTTGACGTCTAAAATCCTCTCCGTTCTTGAGATAAAGAGGGAATTATGACATCCGAAATGGCTTGTAAAGTTTTGGGATTTTCGAGAAATGGGCCCCAGGTCAGACATTTTTCTGTTTGCTTGCGTGGGCCAATAGAGTGGTAACGTGTGACATCACAAATATTTAAAATTATGAAATTATGGGATTCATTAAGATCTTCAGAAAGTACATGATGAAGAATGACCATTTGCCAAAAATCAGCATCTTATTGCAGTTTGGGGATGAGATATTGGCCCTTTCATGCTACAGTGACTCCATACAAATCCTTGTAATTTTGTCTTTGTTCTAAACGGTTTAGAACCAAGACAAAATTATAAGGATTTGTATGGAGTTACTGAAGCATGGAAGGGCTAATATCTTACCCTCATATTGCAACAATATGCTGATTTTTAGCAAGAGGCCATTCTTCATCATGTTCTTTCAGAATATCTCAGTAAATCCCGTAATTTCATAAATTTCGTTTTTGTGACGTCATCACTTTACCACTATTCTCATACTGCAAAATTGCAAAATTGCTACACTCAAATCCACTTCCTAGAGGTTCTAGGAATCATACTCTTTAACACGTATTTCCAACATGTTTAGTTGACTTTCAGTGATCATAACAAGATCAAGATTACCTGTACAGTTTAGACAAAATGACAAAAACTGCTTTTTAAAAGCAAAATACTACATGTACATGTACAACATCCAAATGCCTCTGAGTAAGCTTCTATTCTGTGACAGAATAAAATACAACTTAAGGAAATACTAACAAGATAGAGATATTTAAAACCACTGCAAGTCCCTGCAGCCGCCCAGTGATCTTTGGGTTACGAACTTGGAGCTCTTCTTCAAAACAACCAACATCAACTGAAACACTCAATGATCTTCTCACTGTGACCAATAGATCTGCAATGATCAACTTGAGTACAAGTGTTTGACAGGTCTGCTGAGTGTGCAGTGTGTAACATCTAAATCCTTGCAAGTGCCAGATTTCTCCTTGACCTTCCACAGGAAGGTATGGAGTATTCCTAAAAGCCCATAAAAGAGGATCTTCTTCCCTACGGGAAGATAAGAAACCAACATGGAGAGGCTACCTCACATAGCTTATCTTTGGCCAACAAAGAGTATTGATCTCCTACGTAATCGATCTTGATCCATAAAATGGAAATGGAAGGCATCATCATCAACTAGTGGAAGGTTTGCTTCAATAATGAAGCCTGGTTCACCATATTGTGGTCTCATTGCCCAAACATACTCCGAAAACAGCTCCAGTCCTTCACAGCTGATGTGACTAAGAACAAAATCATCAACTAAGCAGTGCAGTGTTTCTAATGGAGTGTGATTCTTGCAATATGTCTTCCAAAACTCGGTGGCACTAGCAAGTGCATGGTCTTTTCTCTCATTAAAAAGCTGTGACAGATCTCCAACGTCGCTCATAAGAGCTTTTGTTGTTGCAGTGAAGTAATCTCTTGCTTCAGCTATGGATGAAACAAGAGCATTATTGCTCACAACTTCCTTTATTCTCTCTTGTACCAACTGGAACAACAAATTTTTAGAACACATGACATTAGTGGTTTCATACTGAAAGGTCTCCATACTTTGTTAAAGTGATTGAGTTGTAATAATTAAATTATTTAAGTGTCAGTGGAAGTGGATATATAAGAATATCACGTCTTAAACCACCGAACCTAGACTCAGAGGAGTGAGCCTTAGTAGATTTTACTTTGTCAAACACCAGGCAATTTACTCGTTAATGGGGGTGGGGGAGGGGCAGTCCATTACTGTGACTGCAGAAGCATCTTGACAACCTTAATATTTTTTAAAACATTCGTAAAAATGATGTCCGTGTAAAGCCTTCAAGAGCAATGAGATGCTACAGTGTATATCGTAGAAGGCATGCTGACACACTTCACACTTCGTTGGCAAGGTTAAAACAGGTGGCTTGCAAACACATTATATTGGTCTCCACATGAATCAATCAAACCTGCTTTAGAGCTATCAAAACTAGGCACTCTGTGAGCGTAAACTGGGTTGCCTTTGGTACATGTTTGTCCTCCTCAAATTTTCATCCTCATTCCCAAACACTCTAACAAATTATCAGTCCAGGAACAGAACACTATTTCTTTTAAAAATAGGTCATTTTCACTGTCGCGCAACAAAAAAAACCAATTCAAAACCGTTCAATGAAAAAGGCGAAAAACTGAAGGAAACAAATAGATCTGTAAACTACCTCCATGTTGGTGGATCAAAATGAGCCACCAATATGATACTCGACTTAAACATCTGGAGTTCATGAGATAAAATACAAGTGTATGAACACATCTCCCAATGCACCTGAAAGACTCAAACTGCTCAGATTCATAGGGATAGACATTTTTTCCCAACCAAATTTTTGGGTTTCACATTATGTCACGGCCACCATAAATTATGTTGGTTTCCCCAAACAAAGAAATGGAGGCCATGTTGGTGTGCCGGCCCAATCCTCCGGGAATTGAACTCTATTGTTATGCAAACATTCTCTTTTGTTTTTGTTGGAAAAACAGAATGGAGTGCAAATGAATATAAATAGCCAGACAACAGAGATAACACAGATCCGTTCAAGGTGTTCGATTCCTTCAATGAGTTTGTTAAACCCATATCCAACTAGACAAAATTACCACAGTTATGTACCACAGAATTTGCCATTTGGTTTCAGTGTTCTACATAAAAACATAGTTGGTAAAATACTTAGAAATACAGATCGGCTTGATGCCTGAAAGATGCAATTAATGTTGAAGTCCATTATTCGTCGCTTTGAAAATTCCAGATGTTTATTTTTCACCGCCTGTCTTGTTTATCAAATTTCTGTTCCATTCTTAGAGTATATTTTGTTTAAAGATCCACTAAAACGCCATTCATGTTACATCGACTTTGACGCCATTACAGGTTAATGAGATATTCTACTGTGTCCACTGGATAAAATCTATGCATTTCTACAATCCCTGAAACCTACCACAGATATGAGCAGAAGACTCTGGGCGCAAAGACAATACTTAGCAGTGGAGTGACAGGAAAGACCCTATTGCACAAGTTTTCCATTTCTGACACAGGAAAAATGAATAATTATTAAAAAAAAAACACCGGAAAAATCCCTCTCGGTTTTCGACTGGATTGCCATATGGCAACCCAGTAAAAATTGGAAATCCTGAAATCACAGGAACATACACCGAGGATCGACAACTGGCTAACTGTTTACATCAATAATACTACATTATTACAAATATGATTATTAAGGGTCTAAACAGAACAAGAGGGCAGTGGTTAAAACTCCAGAATATTTTATGAGTGAATTTAATTAGTGTTTTGTTGTAAAACTGAGATTGAAATATATTCCTCATTCTCACATAATAATATTTTTTTAATTTCTGTAATCAATACCTACAAATCAGATGATCACAAAGAGCCTCAAAACACAAGAAAGTAATATGACACACACCCTAAATGGATGACTCCGTAACACCAACATGTGACATTAATAATCTATACTGACATGTAAACAGAAACAGCATATCTAACAAAACCTCAAGAGCTAATTGCTTTGCTTTTGAGAGTTTCAAGGGAAATCAGTCAACTAAAAGATAATATTGTGCTTGGTTTAATTAAAAGAATTATTAAAGTTGAATTCACTATTTATTGCCGGTTTTCACTGTCACACCATCATCAAAACAATTCAATAAATAAAGTCAAGAATCAAAGAGATAAAAGGAAATGAATGTTCAAACAGTCTCGCAAAGGTTCAGGTCAAATCTCAGCGGATAAGTCACTTTTTTAACCTACGTGATAGCATTCTCGACCGCACTTTTTAATATTGTGTCACGCAAAAGCTTGAAATTCAACCTCTATCACAAGACAAAAAGCTCTCACAAACTGAAAATTTGTGAAAAGATAATTCTTCAGATAATTCTTTTTATTTTTTAGTTTTGATGACGTCACGTGACAACCAAGAATAGCATAACACACTGCATGGCAGAAATGTACTGCTAAATGTTACATGTATGTAGATTTTATAGTCATAAATTAGGTGAAGAGTCAAGATTTTACATATATGCAAAAAATGACAAATCAAAACTTTTTACCACATATTAAACAGTTTCAAAATATATATTGATGCTCAGTTTGAAAGAAACAATGAACGGCTCAAGGCAATTGAATTAAGATCCATTGCTATCAGGTCCACTATGGCAACCAACAGACTGTGAAATAACTTTCACTTTACAGACATGTAACCGAGATATGTAAATCAAAAGGTACACAACAAATTCACACACTGCTGATAAATTTGTAGCTCTGCAAAGGATTTACATTTGCATCCAATAACCTTGAACTCAACTCCATTAAGAACAAACAAGTGTTCTTTTACAGTAACTTCCTTGTTGCCGGTAATGCTTCTGCCAAAATGTTGATGAGCTGCACGATATGACCTCTGAGAAGGGTTAAATCACACATCTACATGCTGAAATGGTTGAGTTTCACCAATAAAAATATACTGACCTTTGGAGCACTGGATAAAGCAGAGGTTACCTTTCCAGTGAAAACTGGAGAGGTGATGGAAGTGATTTTGTCAAACAAAGTCCTTATAGTACACAATGTCACCCCACTGCGACCACTGAAACACTTCATGACTAAACCACAATGGAAGAGAGCTGAATATGTATGCATCTTTTACATCCCACATGCACGAATCAGGGCCTAGAGGCTGACTAACATGTGCTCTGTGAATGTCCAATCATGCGATTGTTTGACATAATGTAAGTGGAAGTGGCTACACACTTAATCTCAATGATTGACAACCCATCTGCTCAACAAAAACTGTAAACATATTCTGCATATCAAATATATTTTAAATTGCTCAATAAGAGACTTCCATGTAAAAACAATCGACATTAATATCAAAACTGGAGGACTATTTTTCATGATATTTGTCATAATAACTGCCAACAACTTTCATTACAGCTGTCATATTTCACAAACACGACACAACATATTGATGAGGAGATAAAATACCAGCAATAGCTGAGAATTTGCCACAGACTGAGATTTGTCTGGCTTTTTATACATACACACATTATTACACTTTTTGTTTACTATCAGACCAGTTCTACATTGAAGCAAGCCAGGGGGTACATGAAGGCAAGGCTAATCTAGGTTGGTATGCTTTGGACAAGAAGTCCTTTGATCTAGCTATTTGCTACTTAACCATGCCATCAAAGTCATTTTTTAGATTGAAATACTTTTGCTCAAAACTTACATATTTGAAATGCTTTTAAAATACATGTACATGTAAGAAAGATGTAAAGCCGTTTCTTTGTTAGAACTAATTCAAAGAGATTGCAGTTTGATTATTACTCCCAAATTAATAAGCATTTTGTTCCAAAGTCAAGGGCCATAACCAAAATTAATTAGAGAGGTCAAAAGAGATTTATCCAAATGCTTGGCTTGCTTGTCTCTAATCCCATTTTATAAATGCATTCTCTGCGATTCCTGCGATTGAAAAAAGACAATAAAGCCTCATTTTCTGGTCATTTTTATGGCATATGCCTGAAGTCTTCAATCAGAGAAAAGAAGCTTAGAATGGTTAAAAAGGTTTAAAACAACCCTTGCTGGAGATAGTTGTTGTTGTATTTCATTAACCCTTGAATGTCACACTTTGAAAAGACATGTATCCTTAGCATCCTCATCACTTGACAAATACAATGTATCAAAAAAACCATCAGTACATATCTTGTATTTCATCAGACTTGACATGCATGTGTAAGTAACAGGAAATTTTGGTGAAGAGTCAGCTTTTTTTATCAAGCAATAATGCAATGAAATATCATTTCTGAATAAACTCTCCATCTGCTTGAGTTAACTTCATAATGCATTATCTTATTTTAAAAATGGTATGAAAGTTGACTTCCACACAAGTAAATATTTTTTATCCTGAGGCTTGTAGTTACCTGGCAGAACTTGAGACAACACTAATATTAATTTCTATCAAATTACTTCCATAATACTTTAATTAATGGACACCAAAAAATTCAAATTCAAGGCTAAAATAACAATATTACATGTTTCCAATGGTCTTATGAGACTTAAAGAACATCTCTGAGACAACTAGAAATTTCTGAAAGTCGGAACAATAATTCTATTACAACTGTATATAGAGTTAACCAAGCCTAAAGGCAGTCGAGCTCTCTGGTTATTTATTCTTACTGCCTGTAGGGTAACAGTCAAAAAGTGAAAAGGTTTCAAATTGTCCTCGTTTTGATGTGTCATGTTGCTGCTTTAATAATTAAATAATTTTCTTTGCTTTCTTCTACAGGTAAATTCATTGCCTTAAACTAGTGAATTCCACAGTACATGTATGCTAAAAACCAATATCGCATGAATCACAAAGCCATGAGTACAATATTGGCTTTTCAAGTGAAATTTACTTTGGAATTCACCAGTTTAACAACAAATTTTTCTTGAACTGCATGTGTTTTAAAAGAAAACAAGCACACCCTCAGCGAGCAAATGGAAAAGGAAAATAGCCATTTCAGAGTCAACTGTCAATGGCCAACGAATAGGAATCATGCTAAAATTAGAACCCATTAAAAAAACTTTGTCAGTTCAAGGTCAAAAGATGTTGAGGCACATTGAAAATTAACCTGCGATCAAGCGTACTTTTCTTGAGACAGGGCGCTAAAAAGTACGCCTGATACAATTTCTTAACGAGTCGTCTGCCGCCCACCTGTCAAGAGTGATGTTATCATGTGTCATGCTATAAATGTGAGCCAATCAGATTTTACCGGAAATTATTTGCACGCTGCGATTCAAGTCTTTAAAGATGCGACAAATAACAAAATAGCACTCTGGCTTTGATTTCTGCAATCAAAGCTATTTCTGCAAATCCTGCTTGACAGTTGGCGCGGTTTCTCTGTTCAAACCATCAAGGAACAAAGAATTTCGAGATAAAATGGCAGAAAAAGCCCGAATTCTTCATGTCATCATCAGGCGTAATCAACAGTATAATAAAGACAATAAACTTTATTTAGACTCGAATATTTGAGATGCCAATAAAAGATGCTATAAAAATAGATATGAGGAAAATGGACTTTGAGAAATTCTAGTTTTTCAGCAGCAGCTACTCAGCTATCATTTTGTTAGAAGTGTGTTCAGATTGTTCAGCGATTCCGTAAACAGTGTCGAATTTCTCTGTCAAGCTCGGCTGATTCCCCGAATGTGACAGCCCTAAAGTCCTATTCGGTTCTTTTTGGATTCACAACTTGTTGCTTCCGAATATATTCCAAAGGACTTGCCACAACTACAAACGTTTTCGAGTTGGTGGAAGAAGAACGATGCATTTTCTTCCAGAATGTTCGGGCCTGTATTAATAACACTATTGCGAAATCCCGTAGGAAGTACAACTGTAATGTCTTCTTTTACTCAAACCATTCTTCGGATGCATTCTGTCCGCTCTTCCTTTAAAGGTTTTTGAAAAAAATCTGAAGTCGAAGCAACAGCAGCTGTAAACAGAGCCTAAACATCACTCGTGTTGAAATCCTTCTTGGCGGCCATAATTTCAGCAGATGTTAACCGATTTACAAGAAGTATGATTTGCAATTCTGTAACCAATCGGAGCGAGGCTCCAAAAGCTCCATTGTTTTTCGGCCAATCAGAGTAAAGTCCAGATTCTGGACTACGAGCAGACGACTTGTTAAGAAATTGTACCAGGCGTACCTTTCCCCACCATGTCTACGGAAAAGTACGCCTGATCGCAGGTTAATTGAAAATAAGTTGGGCAAACGGATTAAAAAGCACTTTTTCAATCGCATTTTAGAGCAAAACAAGCAAACAAATCAACTTTTCCTTATGTCTAAAAGAGTACAGATCGTTTTTATTTAATTCCAGTTGTTTTCATTCCTAAACAAAGGAAAAACCGATTAAACCACTTTTTGAAAATAACAAACGGTTTAGTGCCCAAGGAAAGAATTTGTGGAGTAACTTCTTCCACTAAGTATGACCTAGTACTGGTATTCTGTTTTTGTTGTTGTCGTTCTCTTTCACTCTCCTTTCGTTTCTGTTGTGGCCATAGGTCCTCCAGGCATCATGTAACCTTATCAGAGCTTCTAAAGATATGCCAAAAATTGCAATACAGAGAAAAAAGCAGGTCTAAGCAAATTAAAAATAAGCACTCAGCTTTAAGTTTATATCCCTCCAATGCTTGACTTGAATAGCTGCATAGCCGCCACAGTGTGGACCACAGCTATCATGATAAGTCAAACTGGATTGAAATCAGCGAAAAATGGAGAAAGAAAACATTTTCCAAACCATTTTCCACCTGAACACTAAAAGCATTGACTGTGTAAGAACTATAGTTGACGTAGTATGGCCGTGTACCCACATCGAGCTACTGAATGCATGGAAAAAATGAAGCCTTGCTTATGTTTAGGTGAGTTAACCTGGGTTGAGCCTGCAATCCAATTGAAAACCAGTACCTGGTCAGCAGTCACATTAAAAAAAAAAAACAGCTGACCTCAGTGAGCTCTAAGCTTGAGCTCGCGATATGGTCATGTGGTACTGGTTAGCAGATACCTTGTTTTGACAGGTGTCAATTGATCAAAACATGGATGTCCAATATCAAAGATGTATGCTGTAAACTAGCATGATACTGGTCACATTGGCATACATGGAAGGGTTGGACGTAAGAAGGGATATACGTATATAGGGACAGTTGATGATGTTATGGCTATAAAACCAAAAACTCTTGCATCGATGGGTTACCATATTTTATTAACTATGACCAGTGCTCCATGTGCACGCGCCCGCGGAGCTCTGCTACAATACCATTTCTGTCATATGTTTGGCAAGTCTTGAGTCACATGCATGCCACATATGATGTATAAAGTGCCATGTACATGTAAACAAAAAGCAACAACAATAATAATAACAATAATACCAGACTAACAAAAACAATTTTCCTCTGAGTTAGTACAACGTGGTGCTAAGATTGCTTTTTTTAGAGAAGAATCTCCCAGAGGAGAGCTCAGGGAACACACATACATTGCATGTACATGTAATTTACGATGCTGAGACCAGAAATCAAAGCTGTGTCATGTGCACAGCACACCACATAGCACACCCACCACTGTACCAATTAAGCGTTTTCTCAAATAAAGGGATCTAAAACAAATATTTGGTTTATGGTTACCAACCAAGACTCAAGCTTATTGATCGACACCCGCTGAGCACCTCACATGCATTCGAGGAGAAAAACAGTACAGACGATGTCTGAGATCAGGCTAATATTAAAAAGTAATAACAAGCTGGTATCATACCCAGCAGATTCTTACCTCCCCCACACCAA
>NC_090878.1:9281617-9301617 GCF_036669935.1 Montipora foliosa | reverse complement strand
TTTATCTAGCTTGTTCCGTAAAAAGGGTCCAAGATATCTAAGAGAGTGTTTACCATACAATACAGAATTAAATCTAGTAAATCTAGGAATATCAAAATTTTGGTTTCTAAAATTATATTTACAAGAGTTAGTACTGAAAATATCACAAATGAAATCTGGAAATAGCCTATATTTAACCTTGTACATGAGTATAACTATGTTTTGCAATCTCCAGCCTATAATAAGGCTTAATTGGTAGTTTAGCACGATCTAATAAGTTCATTATACGTTTCTGAATGATTTGTAGATCATACTTTGGATGCCATAAACACAGTTATTTCCAAGATTCATGTTTAGCCTGCCATCCTTTTTAAAGGATTAGTATATATAAGTCTAAGTGCAAAGTCTATATTAATTAAGAAAATTAGAAAATTAATTTGTCTAAAATAAAACAGGCAATTAATGTTACTGTTGCTGTGTAAAAATTCAAAGTTTGAAATGTCCTTTCAGCATACTCATGAAAAACAACTATCTTAAGTTCTGTTTAATATAAGTATAAAACTAAATTATTGATGCAGTGGGAGCCGGAGAGCAGGAAAACTGCATACGAGTGATATGATGAAAAACTACTAATTAAAGTTTTTAATGGAAAATAACACAAGGGCCAATAGCAGAAAATAGTAAAATGGTTGCAAATTGATATATTCAGTGGATTCAAGAAGCACTGGAAGCCGATGCCAAGCATCTGATTCAGCTACTTAGGAGTGACAAATGGTAAAATCCGAGACTCGCCGAGACACTGAGACCCTTGCATGCAAGACTTCACACCAAAATAAATGCAATATAAATAAGACTTCAAGACTTGTCACAAAGACTACACATGTTGAGGTTTCGAGATCAGATGAAAAGTTTGAGGGTGCCCAGGACCCCCCTGGCTATGCCCCTGATGACATGCCCACAGACACCCCTAAGGAAAGGGGTCATTAGGCCTCTTGTTGATACAATTGACACTACAGTTACTCCACTCAAACCAGCCATCAACTTCAAGGTTTATTAAATCCCTTTGTGGGGTGCAGGGATGGCGCAGTGGTGAGAGCACTCGCCTTCCACCAATGTGGCCCAAGTTCAATTCTCAATCTCTGTGTCATTTACAAGTGGGTTAAGTTTGTTAGTTCTCTACTCTACAGCGAGAGGTTTTTCTCAGGGTACTCTGGGTCTCCCTTCTCTTCAAAAAAATTTCAGTTTATAAGTGTCCCTATAATAAGTGCTCCAGGGCTAGAAGACTAGACAATTAAATAAAGCTCTCTTTTCCTTTCCTTTCCTTTCCCTGAATATGCTTCAGGCAATGTGTTTGTTTTCATTTACTTTATATTTGACACTCCAAACAGGTTATGAGACCCATTGTAAAAAAACTGGGTGTACAGTTTGACTGTGACATCATCAGCAGGTCAGTTATATATCATGATTGCAAATGAACTTGGCAGAAGTTCACAAATTCAGAGGCTAAATTAATTTTTATTTATTGACCTTCCACCCCTAAACTGGCTTCCATTGGTGAATGAAATATTATTATAATGTCTGGCACCAGAAAAAGTAATATCTGTAAGTGTCACTCTGAGGAGGGAAAGAGTTATAATTTATGTCTCCTCCAATTTAGAACACCCATTAAGTAAATGAAGTAAATTATGTGTGCTAAAACTAAATCCTTGGCAGGATGATTAAAACTTATTTATTTTCTATGTTTACTTATAAGTAGCCTTTCTCATGATTAGCTTCATGTAATTGTGGGTGCAAGACTGTTGATAGCCATTTCTTTTTGGCCTTGTTGTTGAACTGAGAAGTGATTTAGATACTTTTATACAGGATTCACACCTAAAGACACAAGTCTGATCCAAAACCAGTTAGTATATTATGAGATGCTTGATGTATCTTGTAGCTTCTGCAGTGGCAAGGAACCCTCAGTGCAAGACATTACTAAACCACGAAACACCAAAACACCAAACCAAAACACCGAAACACCATGTTCAACCCCACTATACATTGAATACTAACCAACAAAGGTTGGATTTTGAGATTAAATCGTTTTAGGCTTGAAACATTATTGCTCCTAATTCATTAAGATTAAGATTAGGATTCAGATTAAGAATGAGATAAGGAGCAATAAAGTTTTAGGCCTAATTAGACTTGATCACCTTTTTTTCCAAAGGGGTTATTTTCCTAAAGGAGGAGGTGAAGTTCACGTAACAGTAAATCCGATCAAACATCTGCGACCATTACAGCTACTGGAAAGAGGACCTCTAGCAAGAATCACTGGCCAAGCTTTTGTTGCTGGTGTTCTACCATTCAGGGTTAGTTCTTCTCAATTTATGTGTAATAAATGTCTCTTTCTGAGTTTGAAGTTCATACAACTGTATGATTTATAACTTAAAGGTACTGATGTAGCTGCTGCAAAATGAGAGGAAGTAAATGGAAACACTCAAAACTTTGATTGACAAAATTTTGAAAGAATTCATTTGAGTGAAAAAGAATTAAGTTACAGTTCAGTTAATGGCACGTTTTAGAAAGGATGTGAGTCAGCCGCTAACCAGTTTCAGCAGTTTTAAGCGTTTGATTTGCTCAGTTCAAGAGTTTTTGGTATACAGAAACCCGCCATATGTATTGTTTTCACATGACGTAACAGCGGTCATGTTGGTGTACCCAACTAATCCTTTGGGAATTGAGCTCTATTATCACGCACACATTTTCTTTTGTTTCGGTGGAAAAACAAGATTACTTATCATGTGAGTGAAGACACTCTATAGCCTGTATAATTTCCCCTTGAGCCATATACAAGTTGGGTTTAATTAAGATTTTGCTTAGGAGGTGATCAGCATTTGGCAACTGAGCATTTTTGATGCCTTGGATATAATACAGCAAGCAGAAAAGATGAAAACAGCTGGGCAAAGTTGTGGCAAAAAGTGTGCACAGCCGGTCAATTTGCCCAGTTCCTGGCCATTAATGAATCCCCTGCAGACATTGTAATATTATATTGAATGTAAAAAAAAAAAAGAAGCAGCCATACATTTAAGGTCTGATAAAACAAGGTTAGCAAGATAGTCATTGATTATATCATATATTATACTTTTAAATGCAGCAACAAAAATAGACTTTTGAAGCTAGCCAGCTTTTCTCTAGAATACTCCTTTACTGAACTGACCAATCAAGGGGTACATAACATCTGAAAGATATGAGAAATTACATGAAGCCATCATGTCTCCTATTCTTAAGTTCACAAAATTCAAGGTAGTACTGAGCCTCAAAAAATGTAAGCAAAATAATAATTATTAGTTCAACATCTTATCTTCCTAATTACCTGGCATTCTTACCATTAGGTAGCACAAACTATGGCAAGGGAAGCAGACAGGATCTTGAAGAAGAAATACCCAAATGTTGACGTTAACATTGAACCAGTTCAGGAACCAGATAACAAGTCACATGGAAATGGAAGTGGTATAATGTAATGAATTCCTTTTTATCATAATTACATATTTTGCAGTGGTGACTCTGGGAGCTGTAACTGCTGTACTTCATACCATACTTTACATTTTAATTGTCAGGGTGATTGCGGAATCAAAAACTGGATGTAGATTAGCTGGCTCAGCACTTGGAAGAAAAGGTTCGTTAAAATAATTCCAATTTTACAGTTAAAAAATTGAGCATAAGAGAGTGAGGTTCATTGGAGTGTTCATTAAAGTGACGGACAACTAGTGTGCAGGACTTTCTTGTAGTGTTTAAAATTACTTCACTGTACAAGATGTCTGTGAATGAGGATCTGTCTCTAACTTTTCTCAAGGTGTCCCTGCTGAAGAAGTAGCCAGGAATGCAGTTGATGAACTTACAAACAATCTTCAACACGGTGGCTGTGTTGACGACCATCTACAGGATCAAGTAAGCAGCCGACACCCCTTTATTTTGGAAAGAAATCCTTCAAGAAGCCTATTCCCCTAGCGAAAGAGGCTGACCCCCTCAATTTTAATTTGTGATTCAGTCAAGGTTCATTTTTTTCTACAGCAAAGAAACTTGTTAAATAACCCTTCATTGAGGCACTACTTCCTGATTTGACAAAATCCTTTTTTTCTGTGCAACAGAAAACAATAATATTTTGCAGTTTGTCTGTTGTGATTCTTAAAAGGGGAAAATCCATTTTCAGCTTGTCATCTTTATGGCGTTGGCAAAGGGACACTCTTCACTGAGATGTGGACCTCTAACAATGCACACTCAAACAGCAATATATGTAGCAGAAAAAATCATGAAGGTGAGAATACATGAAGCCTTACACCAGGCAGCTGACAAAGCTGGATACATCAGTAGATTTTTAGACACATCTCTGACCTGGAGGCATCTGAACGCAAAATTGCTTACTTTGAGAAGTTAAGTTGTGAGAACTGAGAGAAGATAAGAGGAATGCCGATATTTTTATGAGCCACAAACAGAGCTGAATTCTCAGACTTCACTAATTTGTCATGTCATGTCATGTCATCAGGTGAACATCATCAATCAAGAGTTAAATACAAAGGAGCTGAGGTGCTTTTGACATCACTGATATTTTGATTAACTCTTGTTCAAATAGCTTGTTGCAGCATTCACTGCCCTAGAAGCGATACCTACAACTGTTGAAAGTGTTCCACTTAACACAGTTGTAGAAAGCATCCTTCAGATGCCAATCTAGGGTCGTTGTTTGATGTCAAGTTTAGTTGGGTTTTCACCCATGACTGGTCTCATATCTGGAACACCAAGTGTCAAAAGGGTTGTAAGAACTTTTTTTCAGTGGGTATTGTAGGGTTTGCAGGAAAAAAATGTACTATCTTTCAAGGAAAATTGTGGCGAAGTTTTTCACAAAGACAACAAAATAGCACAGGTTGTGATTTTCTCCGGCAGCCAACTAACTTTGATAACCTTGTGTTGTTTCAGCTGTATTGTACTTATGGATAAATTCTGTTTTGTTGTCTTCCTAGGCAAAAATAAAGGTTCAGGAAGTGTCAGACAAGGAAGGATGCATAATTGAATGTGAAGGAATAGGTTTACAGAACCAAAATCTGTAGCAAATAATTATTTATAACGAAATAAATCAATAAACAAGCATGAAAAAGAGTGATTGTATTTCTGTCATTTACTTCTTTGTTGCCACTCAATTCCCCCACTGGAAGGGTGAAGAGTACTACATGTATCCACCAAAGAATTCTTCATCCGCTTTTAAAAACCACCTTGGTTTTGAAAGTCCCTATTGTGCCTGGCACTGATTTATCCACTGGACATCACTGTCCACCTTTTTGAACAACCAAGATCAGGCTCTCAGTTGTTCAAAGCTTGGATTTTTTGTCATGGTTGATTCGTCGCTATCCATCTGGCCGGAGTTGTTCAAAGGGTGGATAGCACTATCTACTGGATAACTCAAAAACTCACTATTGGTTTTGCTAGTGTTTAGAGGGATTTTCAATTGAGTGTCGAAAGCTGACTCGTCACCAGTTGTCTTCCCCCAACAAGACCATGAAAGACAACTGATGATGAGTCTGTGTCGAAAGTAATAAGCGAATTGCTTTGGTTTTGCATCACTTCAAACAGTGATTGGTTCAAAGTTCTTGTGCCACTTTTTCAACCAATCAGAAATGAAACCAAAACCAATCGCGGCTTACATGTCCACATTTTCCTGCGCTTTGTGCCGGCTAAGTGTAATTACTTGGAGATTTGATTGGTTTACTGGATTGTCTCCGTCCTTTTTGATTTGCCAAAGTATTTAATTCAGTTTTGGTTTCACAACCTTGATTGAAACTCGCTCTATCTGGCCTCAGCTGTTCAAAAGGTGGATACTAAGCACTATCCACCAGAGGCCGGTTGCTTGAAGCCTGGTTAGTGCTAACCGTTGGTTAAGAGATATCAAAACCTATAGGTTTCCATGGCATTTAATGCTGGTTAGTGCTAACCATGCTTCGAGCAACCTGGGCCAGATAAATTTCTATCCAGCTAACCCAAAGCAAAACCAATTGAGTTATCCAGTGGACTAGTAGTGATTTATCCAATGGATAGCGCTAATCCACCCTTTGAACAACTAGGGCCTTCTGGACAGTGATTTCTCTGGCCCCAGTCATTCGAATGGTGGATAGCGCTGTCCACTGGATAAATCACTATCCACTGGATAACTCAATTACTTTTGCTAGTGTTTACACGCTGGATAGTGATTTATCTGGTGGATGGTGTTATCCACCTTTTGAACAACTGAAGCCCGCCCCAATAATTGTTATCCAGGCTGGATAACTTAATCGACCTGATAGCCTACTAACCAGAGTATGAAATATAATACTCCACATTTTGTTGGCCAAGGTTTCTTTTAGAGAGGCTTTTACTTAGATGTACTCAGAGTATGCATGTTTCTTACTAAGTGAATCCTGGAATTTTGCACAGAAGGAAACTGTTGGATATTGACTTTTATAAAATAATTAGGATAGTACATGCACTCTCACTGGTCAATAGCTGTGTTTAGTGAGAGTATGTAAACAAAACTGTGACATCACACAAATTTTGATTGGTTATGTGTTGTCAGACACAAGTTTTGATTGACTGGTAGGAAATATGAGCGTGTATCAAAAAAATCTGTTTTGATAAAGAAGTAAAAAAAACAGCATTTTTGTTCATTTGTCGAATTCTTTTGGGGAAATATTTTCTGACGGCAACAATAGGGGACTCTTCCGTGTTTACAAAGCCTCGTCTAAACACTCAGGGAGTTGGGAGAATTCAAGACAGTTATACAAACCCTTGACATAACTGTCTCATCTCCCCCTGATGTTAAGATGAGACTATGAACACACGGAAAAAGTTCTCTGTTGCTTAATTCCACCAGATAAAGATATCTGACCTTTGAACTACTGGGGCCTGTTTGAAGTGTGGAATTTTCTTCATATTATAATATTTTCCCTCCCATAAGTGACACTTGAAGATTTTACTCTGCCAGATGCCAGATGATTTTACTTGTCAGAAGGGAGCCCCTTTGGGGTGAAATGGTTAGCAACAGCTATTTCCGGTCAAAAATTTTCCCGTAACTGCAATTTTCATAATTCTGCTAAATTAATCTTCAAGCGCCAATGGCCAAACTTTGTTTTGCCTTTCATCAATCAAACTTCCGACAGTAACCACAGATGACAAAATCAATTGATGCGTAACTGAAGGGCGGAGGGGTTGGCGCAGTGGTAAGATCTCTGCCTTCCGACCCTAAGGTCCCGGGTTCCATTCCCGGGGCTGCCGAGACTGGCATATTTGGCGACCTTCTTTCCCGCTAAAGTTCACTCAGCTTTCCATCCTTCCGAGGTCAGTAAAATGAGTACCAGCATGCATGGACTGCTTAGAAGCAGCTGTAATTTGCGCCTGTATATGCTTCCACTCCGCTGGGGGTGAATTGATCATTGTAAAGCGCCTTTGAGACGTTGTGATAAGGGTGCTATATAAATGCACCACTTTACTTTACTTTACAATCGTAGATTTGAACTCAATGCCGATGGAATCTGTACAAATCTTTTTAATGAAGAATTTGTAAAAACATATAATGGTGTTCAAGCTGTGAACTAAACAAAAACTCCAATTTACTTTCCGGAGGTGGAGTTGATCTTCCTGGCTATGTTCGGAAATTTGATTGATGGAAGCCAAAACGCAGTTTGGCGCTTAGCACTTCAAGGTAAGATTCCGCAGAATTATGAAAATCGCAGTGACAAAATTTAATGTCAAGTATTCAGTGTGCATAGCTCTTCCCAATGCTTGGAGTTTATTTTAAAAGCTATATAATTATTGGCTAAACCATTGGATAAAGTTATGATCTTAAACATAACTTAGGACTGATGTATTAACTCCTTTTCCCTCCCAATATTGTAAAATTCACACCCACCCCAGAATCCATTTGCTGTGCTTTCCCAATAATTCCTAAATGATGACGACATGCTTGGTCTAGAATATACAGCAATCCTGCATTAGTGTGGTTGGCACATTGATAACAGTTAATATCCATATGTTTCTCGCTGTAGGCAACTATTCAAAAATCCACATGAAACAAAAGGGCTTCAGCTTTTTTTACAAATTGTAATATTACAAGTTCATCAAGACACAAGCCTCCCTTCACAATAAATTATTATGCATTTCATGACTTGATCCCTGTTTTCTTGGAAAGTAACAACAACACTGGATAATGAATATCTTCCTCATACAAAGGATCTTCCCTCTTGGCTAACTGATGTCTTGACCACACCAAAGGGTCATAGTTTCTCAACATGGTCACACTGAATCGAGAGCGAGCCTTGCTGCAGAATAATTCCAGTGTATTCTTTCGACAAGGAGCCATCACAATTGCCAAACCAGATTCATTGAGTAGTGCATCCATAACATGAACTAAGCCAGACTGACACTGAGTGAAAAACAGACAATCAGCACTGATAATGAAATCAAATTTAAATTCCAGATTTGAAAGATTTGCATTTTCATCCCAAATCAAAGATTGACATGTCACAAGGGTTGAACCAAAAGACGGTTGATTTCTGTGAATGATAGCTCTCATGTTTTCCACGCAATCATTATTGCCGTCTGTTAGTACAACATGGAAAGGCTCTGCAAAAGAAGCCAGGAAAATCCCAGCAAGGCCTGTCATTCCTGCTCCAAGCTCACAAACTGTTTTACCATTGAGTTGATTCTTGTTTTTAACCAAGTAATATGTTAATACTTCTTCCGAAGGCCATAAGCAGACGTTACCAGTATTGTCAAAACCGGTCAAATCTTCTAGAATAACCTGTCTACTTCGTTGCTTCACGAGCATTGGTTTGTTCACGTGTGAACCAAAAAGGCGATAGTCAGTCCACTCATAATCACCTTCACTTTCCAGAAACGTTTTAGAAAACAAGTTAAACCCTGAAAACCGTCGCACAGATACGTTGATATTCTCTCTTCCAAGTGCTTGCTTGTTGATAACTGAAGCTAACAACTTCCATCTCTGGCGAGCTTTTCGCTGCCAGTCATTCGCCATTTTATTCGCTTATCTTTCTATGTTTGACGGGATAGAACTGACGTCATTAGGTAACGCACTAACAAAGATGGATTCGTTGTGTGATCAATTCCCTCTTCACAAAGCTATTTTTGAGGGCAATTTGCGCAAGGTTTCAGGTTATTTACGCACCTGTGACATAGGAGAAAGAGATATACATGGTAAGAGCTGGCTTTTATGTAGCGATCTTGTTTTGGAAGCTTCCAACGGTTTGTTTTGCTTCTCGCCTATTACCCGGCCGGCATGAAGCTTATCTAAGCTTGAGCTCATGATTGTTTCAGCTGGTTGATGTTTTCGATTCTTTTCACCAACCTAAATGAAGATTATTGGTGTCGATCAGAATCATATCAATGCTACATTTGACTAAATGCTGTTTGGATGGCGAAATTTTGAATAAAATTATGTAGGATCTGGAACATTCTTGACATCGACAAGTTGACTTCTCGTGATATGACGACATAAATGTACATGACTGTATCAACAAAAAGTCGCTTAAACAATTTATTGATTCCAGTATCAGGTTTGCTAAGTGTGAGAATTTGATTTACATAACTCTTAATCCTTTTCCTTTTTTGTCGGAACATTAGTCTTCAATCCATGGAGTTAATTTGCCAAAAATGCGATAGCATCAACTTTTGTTTGTGATTTTCTGATAACCTTAAATTATTAAAAATATATATATTTAAGAGATTGCAGTGTCTTAATACAAATATTGTGGTTTTATGGTATGGCTTCTCTGTAAAGGAGAATTTTAGAAATAAATCTATGATGCATGTGAAGTATGGGTGACCATCTGGATTACTGTGTGTCGAGACAAGGAGACCCTCAGTCAGTGCACCCAAAAGCAGAAGTTCTATTTTTATTGATGTAATTTGATTCATAAAATTGTCCTGAGGCAATGGAAGGCATTAATGGAATTACCATTGCAGTATCCAAGCGAAAGAATCTTTGCTTGAGAATCTTTGCTTAAGATATTAAATTTCATAGTATATTAATAGAATTGTCTTAAGATAGAAAATAAAGAAACATTAATTTCTGTAGGACAAGCTTTTCAGCCTTGTTTGTCAAATGTCACCAATATGAGGAATTCAAAACCAGACTGATGCTTATCAGCTTAAAATCAGTGTACCCAATTGGTTTTTAATGTCTTACTGGGAATTCTAAGTATTTAATTCAGGTAAAGATAAGGGAGTGCACAGATGAAGGGGCAAAAATTTTTGTGACAGATCTTTATTGCTGGGTTTACAAAAAACTGCTCAGTCAAAGTTTACACTACATCAGATCTTAAAATCAGGGCCAGGGTTGGTCTGCCTGAGAATTGTGATGAGCACTCAACTTGTTTTTAGTAGCCAATTTAAGGTCTTGTGTTAAAGTGCCAAGGTCACATGTCATGCTGGTTGCTGAGACAAAGAATGTGTGAGAAATCAAAGTGCTGTCCTTGTTGGGAGCTTTAAAGGTGAAGGTAAAGGTAAAGATGAAGGAAACTGGTTGTAATCTTTACAAAATCAATTCAGCCTTTAACTAATTTATAGGTTTTTTACAAGTGAATTAATTGCATCACTTTTTATCAAAATTATGAATTTTTTGTATTCCTCAAGTTACTGTAAAAACCACTAGTGGCATTTTCTCTTTCCTCAGGAAACACACCTCTTCACTTGGCAGTTCTTTTAGGCCGCAAAGGTGAGGTTTTTAATAAAAGATGAGCTTACTAGGGCAAAATGGTACCCTAGAAACACACTTCCTACTCCAATGCTAGCAAACAATGCAAAGGCATGATGCTGTGAATATTCACTGTTTCACAAACAAGAGACATCCTCACACATGACTTGTACAAGTACTCACTAAAACTGGCTGAGACCTCTATACAATGTACATACACAGCACTCCTGTTGTTAAGTAAACTCCATTAGATTGTATTTAACTGCATACAAGGCTGCTGCCTAACGGTTGCCTGGTTCCCTAGGTTCCTTATTTGTGAGTGTGGGCGACCAAATTTCTGAACAAGTAGCCCAAACAGGTACCTTGATTCATCCTCACTTTCTTGTAAATTTGATCCCAGCTGGAATTAATTAATTCATGGGCTCTTGAAAAAATGACTCGGGCTACTAACTTTTAATGTTGGAAGCCCAAAGGGCTCCCAGAAAATTTTTCTTAGGCAGGAGCCTTGGCATTTATAGTGTTTTAGATGTACATGACTGTATCAAATTTAAGTAGACTCCAAAACTGTCTCAGGGGCTTCCACCCCTCCCCCCCTCCTACCTTTTTTGCTGTTCTTTCCTTATAAAAAACATGGTTTAGAGGACACTGTGGTGTATTTTTTAATGCGTTCTCTCCTTCTGTTCTCAGAATGTGTGTACTTGTTGCTAGCTCACGGAGCACAAGTCAAGGTTAAGAACAATTTTGGATGGAGTCCACTTGCTGAAGCAATTAGTTATGGAGATCGACAGATAAGTAAGTGAGAGAGTACTCCCTGCTAGATGTGAATTTCATTGGCTTGCAATTTAGCAATACGTACTTGAGTCAATTTAAAATGTAAAAGAAACTGAAGTGGTGTGTAGGTGATTCCAGATAATTAACCCATTGACTCCTGAGAGTGAGGCTTAACAGATTTTACTCTTTCTAATGCTAACTGGGAGCGTCCTAGCACATCTGAGGGATCAATAGGTTAATCATGAGAAAGATCCAGGCAAGAGTACGGTAAAAGCTGACTGTGTGTAAGCCACACCCATAGACCAACACCCTAGACGTGGACGTTCAAATTTGAGGAAAATAGTTTTTTAGAAAAATTTAAGATCAATTAGCACATGCAACATAATTTGTAAGGCTGCTTGCAGAGGAATGGAGATTCCATCTCACTTGAAAAATTTAGCTGTTTTACTTTAAGTGAAAATTCGGCAATTGCAAGAGTTCTTAGAGTGCGAGAACCAAATTCACAAACTAAAGTCTTCTTTAGGAGCCACTGCTCTTTTGAAAACAATTTTCTTCTGTTATTCATACTGTTTTTACATACTCTAATAATAATTATTAGGTAAATTAGAACTTGAGTTCCAAGTTGTCAACAAGATATTACTCACAAAGGTGGCACATATCACTGAAAATGTTCTCGTTAACAATATTTGAAGTCTCAGAAAAGAGTGACATTCTTATAATGCAAGTGAGGGAGAACTGCATTTATTTCTTTGTATTCACATTGTGGCTGTTGCATTGCCAGATTGGCTCATGATCAGGTACCGCTATCATTAACATCTTAGTGAGGCCTTGTTAGAGTTAGATCAGAGTAAATGTCTAATTTTCTTTTTGTTTTTAGTCACTGCTTTGCTTAAAAAACTGAAGCAACAATCAAGAGAAGCTCTTGATGAAAGGCGACCTCAATTAACTGCTGCGTTGATGAAGGTTTGTCTCTTGTGTAATTTTGTGGAAAACTGCAGAGCTAGGATCCTTTAGTTTTCCATGAATCTTTTAAGATTGCATCCCTTAAATTTGTTGAACTGCCACTTTTTCAAATGGCAATTGCAATCTGTTTCTTACCATTTTTCTGTACACGTTTTTTATTTTTGTTTTTCTAGCTTGGTGACTTTTACATGGAGATCAACTGGGACTTTCAAAGTTGGGGTACTGTGTTGTCATGCTTTTTTACCACTACTTAAAAATGGTTCAATGTTTTGAAAACTTTTTAGGGCTGATTTACCTGGTACAATTTTTGTCGCATGTGACAAGCTTATAACAGGCCTATGACACAAATTGTTTCGTGTAAATCAAACCTACAACTCACTTACGATTGTCGTGTACGTCAGAAAAAAATGTCATAGCATTTCAAAAAATGTTCTAAAATGCTGCAGCAATCGTAAGTCATCGTTATTGTATGCCTGTCGCACGCGACAAAAATCGTACTGTTTAAATCGGCCCTTTGATTGAAGTGCATACAGCATAACATACACACTGTACTGAGGAAAACCTTCTATTTTGCAGTTCCATTATTGTCAAGAGTACTGCCATCTGACACCTGTAAATTATACAAGAAAGGCTGTTCCATAAGGTAGGAAAATTCCCACACAAGCTACAGGGCTTATAATTATATTTTTTTTTTGTGGGAAGAAGCAACATGGAGATGTTGATTTTTCTGAGTAGAGGTTGTTCTGGCCTGAAAGGGGGACATCTCTCTTTTTATTGATCAGTGATTTTGAACTACACAATCAGCAGTATGGCTGAAGTCTCTTAAATTAAATATCTGTTCCATGTGCATCTTGAAAAGTCATTTTACAGTGTCCCCAATTAGTGCTTCAGCGCTAGAACGACTAGACACTTAAATACCTTTCCTTTCATGGGTGGAGCAGCTCATAAATTTACTTTATCTTTGTGACTGTAATACCAGTTCTTTGAAGACCATAGAAATATGTTGTCTGTAAGTACTAATTTTGTGCATCTGACTTTGGCTGAGCAAGCCTTGCACTGCTAACTTCAGATGTAAATTTTCACATGGAATGTTCGTAATGTAATGTGGTTTCTTACTTGAACAGAATGGATAGCACACTTGTGGACTTTACAGATATGAAGTGGCAACGGGGAGACCTAACCTTTATCTTCAATGGTGATGCTAGAGGTATACCACTACGTGATCACCTTCAAACTGTACTTTGAAAATTTCCTCTGCAGTTAATGCATACTACACATGAGCTATAAAACTTTGTCAAAGTTGTCTTGTGCAAACTTCTTTTCCTGTATAATCCATGGAATTAACTTGTTTACCTCGGGCCAGTTTCTAGACTAGCAACTGTTATGGTTTTTCTTTTTCTGTGTAACAGGGAAACAGGCTTTTGCTATATTAGACAATGACAAAAAAGTTTTTCAGAGGCTCAGGACAGAGGTGAGTTTGGTTACCATGAGGAAATTTACGGTAGTAAGAAAAAGTATTGAGAAATTCACCTTGTGACTCTAAAATTAAATGTCATCAGGTAAAAACTATTATTCCCTCTTCTTTTCAGGACACTGAGGCTGAAATAGAGGAAGAAGTGGACATACTTATGAGCAGGTACATTGTACTTGTCTGAAAAGATTTTGGAGGAAAGGAAAGGAAAGAAAAAAACTTTATTTAAGTGTCTAGTCCTTCTAGCGCTGGAGCACTAATTGGGGACACTGTAAACTGAAATTAACAATGAACGCAAATCAAGTCAAATGTTGGTTTTTGAGGAAAGGGGAAACCGGAGTACCCGGAGAAAACCTCTCGGTGCAGAGTAGAGAACCAACAAACTCAATCTACATATGACGCCGAGTCTGGGAATCAAACCCGGGCCACGTTGGTGGAAGGCGAGTGCTCTCACTGCGCCATCCCTGCACCCCAAAGGGAGTACAGATGTATATGTACATACATTGCACCAATGATCCCTAAACTCAGTCGCAATCTCAGTTTCTTCCCTGCTGATTGAGGACATTCTCGTGGTATTCCAGGTTAACTATCCTGCCAGCTAGCATTAGAATTATTAGAGCAACATGGGCCACGGAGAAGGAGGGGCTGGTCAGCCCCCCTCTTTTTTCCTATGGCGTTGTTTTCAGCTTGATCAAAGACTTAGTTATTTACACGCCCACTTTTTATCCCCCCACTATCAAACGTACTCCACGGCCCCTGTATTATTGCCACTTATTATTGAAACAGGGGACTATTTCCTTAAGTTCCAGTTACATGTAGGTCTGCTGGGCTTGTAACACATGTATTGTTGGACATTTTGCAGCGACATTGTTTCAGCCATGATGTCAACCAAACCTATTACCTTCAGCAGATCGCAAAATGGTTGGATCTGGCGTGCAGATAGAACAGTAAGCAACAACTTAAATCTGTTGTGAAAAGAGGTCTTAAGGGTTAACTATCTTGCTTATAAATTGTTGCAATGATTTTTTCTTTTTTACAAAAGCTTTACAGGTATACTGTATGTCGTCTTTCATTTGCATAAAATTTTCAATTTTTTTCTTTCTGTTTTTAGGAAATGATTGGACCTTATCATTCAAATGTTTACTCCATAAATGGGATGCTTCTGATATCCAGGAAAAGGTGGAATTTCATGTACTTGTTGTTTTGTTTATAAATAAATGTTCTTCTCTCTGGTATAGTAAGGGTAGTGTTTTCCTCTTACATGTAGACTGTCAGCAGTTCCTTCAGCTTTAGGTGTGTGACCCTTTTGATTCATGCAAGGAATCTTATTTAAGAACAACTCTTTTGCTTGTCATATTGGGTGTACTCACAAGGGTAAACTCAATAAGCGCCATAAACGTAAGTTTTATCTGTCCAAACATTCTGGTAAAATCTCTTTAGCCAAACCAACAAAAAAGAGGATAAAACTTTCAACTGAAAACAAGAGATTCAAGACAGTGTGCATGAAAAAAATTAATGTTAATGATTCCACATGCACTAGTTGCATGACATGCCAGTGAGTTACGTGACGAGTAGAATAACATGACAGCTTGAATCATTGAAGCAAGAGGCTCTTATTTAGAACAGACAATGGCAATCAAATTGTATCAAAGTGGTATTAACACATTTTGTATTAACAAGCCCTTATGTTTTCTTACTATCGTTAGAAGAGAACACCTAACTGATGAAGATGTTATCAAAAATAAGGTGGGTTCCATTCTAAAACAAGTGCTGTCTACAGATGAACATTAGTCATTTCATCTTTCATCGTAAAATTGCGGTGTAATTTATTGTTGACAGGCTTTAGTTGAGACCCTCAGCAAAGGAAATGGAAACATTATGGATAGTTTGCCTGAGGTGAGACATTAGTTAGAATGAAAGCACTGTAAGGAGCAGGCGTAGCCATAGGTCACAACTTTGATTCTCATCAACTTCAATGTCTGTTTCGCCTTTTTCTTCTGATTTGTGTAGCTGTAGTCTTAAACAACTGTACAATGGAGAACTGACAGAGGGAGGGGCGTAAAGCATGCACCCTCAGCTTCCATTGATACCATCCTCATACCCGAAGGAACCATTATACCAACATTAAATAGAGTGACTATGTTACTTTTCTGTGGCTGTGTGGTTAACACTAGACTTCCAATCACTACTAGTATTCCAGTTCAGAGTTCTCGGGTTCACGTTCTGTGTTATCTCTGGTTCAACTTCTCAGCTGCTTTTGTAACTGAACAACAGATCTGCCTTCCTCTCATTGGGATAGTGGTCAATAAGTTTTATCCATAAAACTATCGTTATCACACTGCTTAAAGTGCAACTACAATGAAAAAGTCAGTTCTCATTTTCTGCACATTTTGAAAATACTCAACAGGTGAAATACCGGTATTTTTTAGTAATTTGAAGAGGAAGACTGTTTAACTCCACTCTTTTCATTCAGCAGTCCTCCATTACTTGGTGGATCGAGGAGAACGTGATGTCATTTAATCACTAGTTTAAAAATGAGGTGTTGATTGCGGCTTACTTATTATGCAGAATACAAATTTGACAATCTGAAAGCCGAAACCTCTTATGCTGCATACTAAGTAAACTGCATTCAAGCACTTCATTTGTAAGCCAGTGAGTAAATGACATCACTTTCTACTCAATCAAGATCGCTGAAAGCTTATCAGTGAGAACCACACCAAGTATTGGAGGACCATCAAATGAAAAGAGTTGAGTGAAAATAAACAGTTTTCCTCCTGAAATTACATCAAAAGATTTCGCCTGTTGAGCATTCAATGCAAGTACCGGTACTTTCGAAGTGTTAAGAAAAAATGAGAAGCGATTTTTGATTATAGCAGCATTTTAAGCTTATTATTTTTGCTGTTTATTGTAGACCACACGACGAAGTTCCCTTCACCCTCCACCCAAATCTGATTTGACCTGGGATGAATATCTACTTTACGATTCGGAGAGGTAATAAAAAATAATCAGTACTCTTAATATGCCTTCTTTCAAAAAGTAATTTTGCTGAACATTGTTTGGTTCAAACGTTTTGAAGCAGGGTGTATTTAAGGTGGTTTTGTTGATAAATGATGATAATAAAATGAAGGAGATGTTAAATGCCAACCCTGGTAAAAAGAAATAAAGAGTTTTAGTTTAATTACATAGGTGATTATTGAAAATTCTCTGTGCTGATTGGTTGTACTTGAGGTGATTATTGCACGATAATCACCTAAGCAGTTTTTTCAAAATGGCCGCAAGCCATTTTGTCAAGGTGACAGACAAGGGGCATCATTTGGGAGACCCTTTGATATTGAAGTTGGGGAAAAAAGGAAAGGAACTTCATTTAAGTGTCTAGTCATTCTAGCACTAAAGCACTAATAATTGGGGACACTGTAAATATTGAAGTCAAATGTTGGTTTTTGAGGAGAGGGGAAACCAGAGTACCCGGAGAAAACCTCTTGGTGCAGAGTAGAGAACCAACAAACTCAACCCACAGTTGATTATTCCATCTGGCTTACTTAGCTCCTGTTGTTTTTTTATTTGAATTCCAAATTTCATTATTAGGCTTCCCCGAATGGGTCGTAAGATTGTGCTGAAAGAAGATAGGAAAGCTGTCAAATGCCAAGTGGCAATGGTACTGTGTTCATTTTTTTTGTATTGTCTTTAAAGCATCAGATTGTTTGTAAATTATTTCTGTTTCTCTTCACTTTTCTCCTCTGTTACTTCCTTTCTCTCACATGGGGGGGGGGGGGGGGGGGGGGGGAGGGAAGGGGGTATCAAGAGTATAGAGGTCAAGGTTTCACTTTCACTAGTGAAGGAATTATTCAACTACAGCTAACAAATAATATTGTTGCCTTCTGTTACAGAGTGAGGAATTTCCGCTGTCAATTGACTTGTAAGTGTCATTATTACACATACAGTACTACATAGAATGTCAAAAACTTGTGCTGAAGGCATGAACCTTTTGGTGGATTCCTAATGCAAAAATAGTCAGCAACTATTCACCAAAGTGGATGGAGGTGGTGGATATTTACTGAGCCACGAAGCATCAAGGTTAATATCCACCACTAGCCATGGACGCTGAGGTGAATAGTTGTTTTAGTATATACTAAAACAGTGAGATAATATAGCACACAAAGATGATTTCCATATTGGTGCACCCCAAAGCTGTTAAGAGGTGGTGTTACCTCCTTCGTACTATGAATATTTTTTTACTATTGGACAACGGACGTCATTGGATGAATGACACTTTTTAGTCAGTGACTCGCTGGCATGGCTCTGTAGAAATATGGGAGGGGGCCTGCACCTGGTGCAGGTGGAGAAACATTTTGTTGAATAAAATTGAAAGGGACTGAAATCTGGCATAAATTTTAAGTATTCTTTTCAAAAGATTTTTTTAAAAAAACGTCTTTGGAAAAGGTCGAATCGGCAATATTTTTTTTGTTATCCAATTTACCTATTTATAGCTGTTGTTCTTTAAAACGTTTACTCTTTGATATAACGGAAAGTAGATGATACAGTTATAAATTGGCCAGGTTTTTTTTTGCAAAGGGACCACTGAGTTACATTGTTTGGAGAAGTGTGATTTGAGATTGTTTTTTTTTTCAGAATTCTCAAACTGTTAGAAGTTATCGCGCCATTCAAGCATTTTAATAAGTTAAAGGAGTTTGTAGCGATGAAACTTCCCGCGGGATTTCCCGTCAGAATAGGTATGTCCATCAGAGCGCGTTCTCTCTTATTTATCGATAATTGTTGATTTTTCGATTTTTCTTATTTACCATGAGAATGGGCGATGTTGTTTGATTAGCTCAGGTGATGTGTTTTTACTTACTTTTTTTTTTTAAATCGCGGAAAACCTTGTTTCACATTTAGTTTGTCACCCCGATGCTGTGTAGTTTAATTAAAGCACATTTAGCGTTAAATTAGGATAAATAAAATGGGAGCTTTAGGCTTTGGTGGAACAAAGCTGGAATAAGAGAGAGCTTGGTAACCGTGTTACAAAAATAAGGTGAAAGATCACTGGAGTGTTAGAACTGAATGAGTGCGGATTGAACACAAGCCGAGCCAACAGTCAGGTCTAAAAAAAAAAACAAAAGAAAAGGTGCTCCCTTTGTGATGACGTCGGCAATTTATTCGATAAGGAAGATAAACAATAACTCCTGTTTCACAGCACTTGTTTCGGCATGACCTTTGTGGGACTTTTTTTCAGGCTTCATTGCAAGTGCTGTAAATTTGCCCTCTCAACTGCGATGACCAGTAGTCGTCACAATCTGCTGGTCAAAATCCACAAATTTAAGACATTTCATGACAAACCACCACATCATTCGCAAACAGTAGGGAACTTAAGTGAAGCAAGGTGGTGGTCGGCCTTGTTTATTCAGCTCTAAAGGCTTTTGAGCGAATGAGGTCACCAACTGTGTTTGGCAGTTAAAGGTCAACAGTAACTGGTACCGTCACTTTCACATGGGTGTCATACCACAGGTGTTATTGACCCTGCAATGGACCAGCTTCCTGTTTTGGTTCGAATTTCGTTTCTGTGGTGACCGTGAAGATCCCTTGTCTTCCGGTTTTCGCAGACGCGAATTTTCTTTTTCCCCTTTTGCTCTGCTAACGTCTTGTTTCCTCACCAGAGATACCAGTCTTTCCAACCATCACGGCTCGTGTTACATTCCGAGACTTCAAATCCTGTGAAAAGATTCCTTCGTCGATGTTTTTTATACCTCGAGATTACAAGGTAAGATTTTTTCTGTAGAAGTCGTTCTATTAAACACACTACGCAGGGTGATTTATTGCATCAGATAGTTACGGCATTGCAATGCGCAAAAATGTCTCAAGTATTGAAACTGGCCGTAATTGAAGTAAAGCCAGCTAGTCTGCCATTTAAGCTTGTGCAAGTGCAATAAATTGTCCATGACTCTACTTTTCTAGACTTTCACCTTCATAAACCAAACAAATAAGTTCAAGGTCACCACTGAGATGAACTGGAGTTGATATTTATTCTTTGGAATTCCTAAATATTGCTTTTTTGTCTCCATACATTCTCTGTAATTTTGTGCCTTTGGAATTTACAGGAAATGTATGGCA
>NC_090878.1:9251617-9276617 GCF_036669935.1 Montipora foliosa | reverse complement strand
TGAAATCGATTTGATTGCTGTTAATTGACTCAAGAGAAATGGAAATATTGTTTTTGGCCCAAATTGTGAAAGACACAAGATATATTTATATACCGAGGAACGTGAAAGAATGCGCAACGGAGAAAAAGAACTCACCCTTACCATCGTAGAGTTGCACGAGGATCACTCAGAAGCCCTCTTTTGTTGATTTGTCAATGTGGAAGGGAATGTGAATAGCTGGTTGTCCTTTTTTGTAGTTCTTCCTTTCCTTTCCTTTCCTTTCGACTGTCGTTTTACAACGACTTAACGAAGAATTCAGTTCAGGGCTATGTTGATCTCGAAGACACGTTATTCCTTGAGTGGAGATACTGAAATCATTCAAATGTAATCCTATTCTGGAAAATTACCGAAAAAACAAATGTTCACGCTGAAGTTATCTTTTTTCAAAAGAACACGCGTGATGCCGCGCGGGGTCGCGTGGACAAGGAAGGTGTGAAGGGTGCGGTTTCGAGAAATTGCTGTGTTCTGACAATGTCATGAACTAAGGACAATACATATGCTAAGAAATTTCCTCGATCTGGGCGAGAATATCAAAGTAGAAATCCCTTCAATGGGGACATAGTTTTTCAGTGAGTGATTAAACCGATGATGTTATGCAAGCACGAGGCCCAATCTTTTTTCACCACGCCATGGTTAATATACCTTTATCGACTCGTTTGATTAATTAACCACGTTCTCCACTGACGCACACCACTAACTCCATTGTTTACCGTGGTCCCAACCGAACAATACAATACAATTCTTAATTGACCACTCCCCATAGGGGTATTTCATGACCAATGAAACACAATCACGACAGAACAGAACATTCAACAACGATTGTTAAGAATCCCAACAGGCCGGAGGCAAGCTAGTTGGCTATTTACAAGTGCAGCTGAGAAGTTAAACCCTCGACTATCAGGAGCAAATTCAAAGAGTAGTCAGAACGTGTCTTGAACCCGGGATTCCAACCGGGTTCGTATCGCATGGTTCTGAGTATAATCATATGAATGTGAGTGCATTTCGTGATTCAGGGACACGAGTGATCCGGCTCGAGCAATTTTGAAAACTTTCAAAACATCACGACTGACCATAAATGACGGAGATTTTTTTTTATTATATACTCAACAAAGTGACTCCATCGCTTGATTTCCATGGCAACTTCCGAATTGAATTATGCATTTGTCATTGACCGATCAGAAACGCAATAAAATTATTTTGTTGAGTTTGTAAACGAAAAAAAAGAGAGAAACGACCCTCGCACTTATCTCAACAATTTAAGCACTTTTGATAGCCACCTGAAAATTTTAGTTGGCTTTAATGGGAATGTCTTGAATCGCTGAAAGAAAGGCTGGACAGGCAATAATGTAGTTATTCAAAAGGTCCACTGTTACACTTGGGCTATCATGCAAATTGTATATTGAATTTTGATCTTAAAGTTGCATCAGACTTCTCAGATGTTATTTTTAACTTCCTCAGTCATTGATTGGTCACCAATAGAAAACAGTCTTTGGATAGGAATTTCCTTGAAATTGGTCATTGTTACATGGACATCGGATGAATAAAGCATTACATTTACATTGCTGCAAACAAAACTCAGACATCCCCATGAGGAAGACTTCAAACACCTTTTGAGAAGCCTTGGAAATAAACAGCACTACATGTAAACAGACTTTAACCCATTCATTCCTGAAGCCACTGCCATCGATGAAAAAAAGAGTTAACCTTTGCACTGTGGGCTTGTCACATGTTTTAGTTTCGCTGATAAACAAATCTTTGTGATGTCTGTGATCTATTAATACATCAATTGCTTACGTCATAGAGGTTTTAAATTTAAACCATTGTTTCAATTTTATCAATTTTAGATATGTTGTCATTCACAGACCCAAAGCATGGCCACCTTGTACAGTGTAAATGAACTGCCTCACAGATAAATAAATGGTCCCACTTACCCATGATCACACTATTTATTCTCCCAACTAGTTCTTTGTTGGGTATAATTGAGAGAATGTTGTTATATCAAGATCACACATCTTGAGCTGATGATAATCTTCATTACCTGCTTCACTAACTTTCAATGAAATTGTACAGAGAATTTGCATATTGATCACTCTCGGGAGCCAAAATGTTACATTTAAAAAAGGTAAGGTACCATATTCAGCAGCTTTCACATGAACCAGTTTTGCATCTGTTAACACAAGGCAATACTGGGTACATATAACTGAAAGATAACAGACTAGTCGCTGACTCTTTTTGCATTTGAATGCTTAACCTGCAAAGTATCACAGAGAACCCCCCAAGCCATGCATTCTTCCTCCACCCACTAATTTCTTACACAGGCACAAAACATGTTTAAAATTTGTTTCACTTTATTTACATCTGTGCATAAAATTCTCTATACATCATGCCAATATGGCACAATTTGTTCAAGCAAATATTATTTACACAACCCTAACTTGTTCAACTATTTTTCTACATTACTAAAATTGTCTTTCCTTCGATGAATGTCCGTGGATAACAGAAACATGACCAGCAATTACTTTTGGTGAACGAATAACTATGCCTAACTTTTAGCTCACAAAGTCTACAAAACTCCTCATTTTGCTTTTAGCAAGCTTTAGTTTATGGCAGCGTGGAAACAATGATCGGGAATGTAGTATGAGAAAAAGACTTAATCTCAAAGCACGCAAGGTCCAGGTGTTTCAAGGCTTGGATCCACAGCATACATTTCTGTCCAGGAACACCTGCGAGGGAGAACACCTGACATATAGGGATAGTCTGAACCCTCCAGGAGGACTCTGAGTCTCATGGCAACTTTACGACTGTGAACTGATCCACCAAGAAGAACACATTGTACCCCATACGGTCTCCAGGTGAAATTGTTCCCTGTAAAATGATGTTTGACAGTTTCAAGAGATGAAGGAATCTGAAATCCTGATTTGTCTGTGACAAGGAGAAAAGCATCGGCTTCTTTTACTTTGCGTTCCAAAACTTTCAGAGGTTCTTCAAATACTTGACAAAGGCATGACTGGCTATCCTCGTACATCAACAGCGGTACACTGACATTAGCGCATTCTAGAACGAAAAACAAAACATTTAGAATCAGAACTGACGGATATTGTCCATACCGTAATTTCACTGGAATGAGATATTCCATTTCCGGTAATTAACAATACGTGGCAGATGGAACTAAATATATCATAATCCCGCCCAAACCAAAATAAAAGCGAAACGCGAAAAAAACAAGTACCCCCTATAAAACTAATTTGCAATTGAAATCTTCAGAAACAGTGACGTCTTTAAAATAATTGGTTTCGTTGGCAAAATCACTGTGTTATGTCCCGTGTTTACACAAACTGATTATAATTTACTGGCGGGTATTACCAAACTAGAACCAGTACTAGGGAACTAACTTATCGCACTAAGAAAAAAGAACTGCGAGAAGCCAAATGCTCGAAAAAAAATGGAAAACAATGGCTTGTAATCTTTTTTAAGCGGGATCCCGATTTCGCAAGAGTTCGCTCAATTTAAATTGCAAATCATATGATTCAAATGGATCTGATGAACAATTTTCGATGAGGTTGCGGATTTGATTTTAAGATGTTTCAGCAGAATTTAATCGTTCTTTGCACTTTGACTCGCTAACAAAAATTTCTTCAAAGGACTGGGAGACAATATTCCTTAAATAGCTTTAAATTGTTGACAAAGAATTTCCGTGTCGAGAGCCAATTTGAACAATATCACCAGCTCTTCGACGGGGGTTTCCCCCTGAAACAGAAATTACAACAGCTCGAGGCGAAAAACGTAGGATGACAATTATTTCACTTACCAAAAAGAGTGATTTGATGTCCTTCGTTGCAAAGTTGCTTTAGCATATACTGCGCCTGGTTAAGGCCATGACTACTAGAAACAAAATCCGCAAACAAGACAATCTTCATGCTGTTTGGAGCTTTCGAGTTCTGAGGCGAGGAATACCAACTCTGCAAGGAAGAATAAATTCGTGCATTAGCAATAGTCACAAGACATTTAAAAAAACCAAATTACTATAACTGCAAGCAACGAGAAAAATTGCATCATGACTGCGAGAGGACGGTCACGAGACTTAAATTAACGAGTTATATCAAAAAATAGATGACAAATAAATAAATCAAAGAAAAAAATGCATTCCCTCCGACAAATCACGAGCAAAACACAAGTCATGTTTGGCTGCTAACTTCGACCTGCTAGCAATTCTAGACTTCAAAACACTACATAACTGATATTAATAATTCAGTATTTATCTGACAAATCGGTCACGTCCGTTGTGGTCGCTATTTTTTTCATCGGTCTTACCAAAAACATTCTTACGTGCATAGGTGATTTTCGTGCAAAAAAATTCTCAACAGCAAGATCAGCAATGAATTCCCGGTGGAGACAAAGCACTCGTTGCAAACACGGTGACAAAGAACTCAAGCGAGCGAACCTTTTGATATTTAAAGAGCGCAAATTCAAGCTCGTGAAGTCCCGTGATAGAAGCTCATTAGCAGAAACTCGCGTGGACAAAATGCTTTTGCAAATTGAAACTTCTCAAATTTAAGTTACTTTAATTATACGACACTTTAACCAGCAAATCATTCACACCAGGTTAGACAAATCTAGGATCAAATAACCACATGTCTGTCAAGTTAAATCCACCGTGCCGAAACAAACGGAATTAAATCTCGCAAGTTTTAAACTCGATCGCTAGCCTTGCACAATCTTCCGAAAAAAAAACTGTTCTTGTGACAATTCCTATAATATCGAAAACGTCCAAGGTTGCAAAATATGCTGATACTGAAATTGCAAAGGAGGTTATAATTATTCAATCAAATCGCCAACTAAGCGCTTTCGATCGAGAAATCAATTGCAGATGTTCGCATTGCATTCCTCTAAAACTGTTCAAAATTTTCAACGAACCTACTTATTTTGTCCTTATTAAAGTCAGGAACCCTGCTTTAGAAGGGACTTGATTTATGTCGAGTCAAGGAAACCATCACATCTAAAGTTGAACTCCCGATGACCACGAATGGCTTTAAATGCAACTTATTGAAAGTAAGAGATTTAAATTTACATTTCAATGGAAAGAAAGGGACTTACCATGCTTGGTGACGATACACTAGCGTTCCCTTTGCACATATTGCACAAGACCTTGTCCAAAAAAATTCCCTGCATTCACAAACTACCGTTCTTCCAACTTGCGCTCAAAGAAGCACATCCAATCGCTTACTCGACGAGTTTTTATTTGATTTGACGACCGCTGTGACGTCACGCATCAAAACCACAATAGAAATCTGACGCCTGTCACGTTTTGCTTCGATTTCGCTTTCTAATTGGCCCAAACATAATCGATTTTTGACAGCTTGACGCATGGCCCTTATCATTACAATTGCGGTTAAAAGCCGAAACGCAGTTTTAAATAATAAAAGAAAAGAGCATTGATTATATTCGTAAAGACAAAAAGACAATAAAAACGCATAAAACTGCCCGGCATTGTTCAGTTTTAAACGAAACGCGTGATCAGTTCGAAAAAAACCCAAAAACGTGCGTACAATGCAATTTTTGATCTCATTGCTGATTCGTCGATCCGATTACAATACTCGCTTGTTCCAACAACCTTCAAGTCCAAAATTCGTTTTTTCGCTTTATCAAATAACATCGAATTTAATGTCTCGCATTATATCGAACTTTGTCTCCATTTAGTTAGTTTAAAGTGCGTTCTGCCTGCGTTTATTTTCAGCGCAAAATTCATGTCTCCGTGTTTTGATTCACGTAATTGGCCCTCTGGCTCATACGTGCTTGCGAAATAGGGACGAACGTGACACCCACAATTTTCTTCCAGGGGCCGTATTTGCATATCTTTTTCTCTGTTGGAAACATGTGACTCTTCGCTTTCCCGACCATCTGAACAAAGACGAATCACATCATATAATCAGCTGTTCTCCACCGGCATTCCACATTTCTTTCCAAAAATGTGACAAGGAATCGCGAAGGAATCAACTCCATACGCCGGACCTGATAACAACACGTTCATCAAAGATTCTGTGATGCGTTTCTTCTAAAAATCGTCCAAAGAGAGGTTGCTGAAGAAACAATTTTCTCGAACCTTACTCTTTATGGACAAAAATATGTCTAGAGCATGAAGTCGAAGCGACCTTAAACTAACTCCAATATCATTTTCGTTAATGATATTGTTCGATGTAAAATTTCTGCTGTGTTTCATTTGTTTCATTGTGTATCTCATGGCTGAAAATACGTGACAATGTTTGTAAACAATCGAGATCACCTTTATTCGGGCATCTGTACGATATGTTCGTTCCTAGTTATCTCAAGTCTGACGAAATAATTAACAAATGCGTACGGTTCAAACAATCAAAGTTGAATACTGGACCCGCGCCCACAAATCAGATGAAAATAGTTATTTAATAATGCAACTGACAGGAAATAGCCGACCACTTGCTGTCCATTGGGTGGTAAAAGGTTTGCCTGTTACCAACCAAAAGGCCAGAAAGAAAGACACTCCAAAATTCACAAGATCTAACGTGAGTACATAAAACTCACTCCGCGTTCTCCAAAATAGTTTATTCCCGAGATGATGTCAAACTTGGCTTTGTGCCTAACTTTATCTTGGGGTAAATACACCTTTGTTTTGAGAATTTGAAAAAGTTTATTTCAATGAATTGATTCATTTTGAAGTGTGATTCACCTCTTCTCCCACCTCCGCCAAAAGCAACTTTGTGGTTTCCCGTTTAACTAATGACCTTGTTGGTTGAAATCCGTTTTATTGCGTTAGTTCTTTTGTTTTGAGCGAAATCTTTCAAAAAGACACAAAAGAAATTGTAATCTTTAGACAAGTTTGGACCTGTATAAGACACCATCAGGAAATTTCTGAACCAGTGAGTTTGTAATTAATTAATTTTGAAAAAAGCATACTGTCTTTTTCTCGAAGTTGCTCATTTTTCTAGAGCCATTTTCTTATTTGGTGAAGAGGTATCATAAGGGGTTAATCTTTTTCAGGGCGATGTAGGCAGGAGAGAAATGGCTTCTCTTTGACGCCATGAAAAGGTCAAATCGCGGAAAAACAGATCCAGCCCCGATCCAGCTCCAAAAGATGGTTAATCGTTCTTATTAACTCAGTTTTGAAAGCGAACAAAGTTGCCGGCTTGATGTCAAAAATGTCGATCAAATCGAACCACAGGTGAGATACAAAACTGAGAATTCTGAATATCGAAAGTACAAAAGACATTTGCCGACAAGGTGAGAAAAATGCGGCAAACTTTTTTATCCTTTATAAGTCGAAACTAATATGAGCAAAAGCAAAAATTTACACTTCAATGAAATAATAGCCTTTTATGTCGACTTTGAAACTTCTCTAACCACGTAATTAACGGAGGTAATTATTCAAGTTCCAATTTCTTTAAAGTTCAAGAGGTAGTAACAATGACGGACCTACAGTTCACAACCCGAAAAAAGAAAAAAAAAATCAATAACGGCACTATCACTATGACTTCCTTTTGTGTTTTAGGTCGTTTATGCGTATGGCAAACCATCGCTTTCATCCCAAGAAAACTGACTCGTGCAAGTACAAGTGAACCATTGTATCGTCAAAGCAATTTTAATTCTACCTTGATCCTTGCACGGAATTTAAAGTCTTTACTGACCTCTCATTTTTTCGAGAGGAAAGCAATCAAATAATTTACTGATAACAGTTTTTGTTAGCAGAAATTGTCGGAATAGCTCCCAAATACTTTTCCGGGTTCAATGGTAATCGATCCAAAACGGATGACCGGCGTAGCCAGTCACCCACAAAACGTGCTCTTGTGGTGCAGAGAACCTTGAACCCAAGCTCTCTTTTTGCTATCACTTTTTCTTGCGTCATTGAGAAAGAGAGCAACCATTTTCTGGATTGGTTCGCTGATAACGAAGGAGCAAATAAACAAATAACCAAAAGAGCCCCAAAACACAAGAGTCCTAAAGTTTTGTCTTCACGGAATGGAAATCAACGACAAAAAAAACCGAAGCACCTCCGCAACACTGCCATGACATTTTGTGCTCCTGCCTGGCCAGATTCATTTTGAGTTTTAAAAATTACCACTGAAAACCGTCTTTGAATCCAAGAATCCGTCGGTCGTCATTTGGATGATGGACTCTTGTTGAAACCTAGCTTTTTATTCCGCGTTTTAGACCGTTTGAATGATCTAAGCAAGCGGCTTCGAATTTACACAGTCAGTTTGCTAGTACAGCTGATACGGTTGCCTTAAATTCCTGGTGGCCCCTTCTGAGAACGAACTGATTTAAGACTGGTCCTCAATAGCCACGCGCTGGTTAAGCACACTGTGTGCTTACGATTAAGGAGCATTAAGGCAGCTTGCGTCTCAAGTGTCACAGAGGACTGGTAGAGGGAAAGCTCCATTATTCTACAGCATACACGTTTATTGCTATTTCACTCTAGCCGGAGCAACTATCAATAAGATACAAATTTCAACACTACCGCACGAGTTGAAGAACATCACAGTTAAAACAGTAACTTAAATTGTCCGAAGAAAGCTTGAGAAAAAATACCTGGATTTTTTCAGGCTTTCTTCAAAGCTGCTTATAAGTTGCTGCTTAATTGCGAAAATCTCATTCATCTATTTCAATTTCCCCAGTTCAAATATATGAATAATTACGTCATATATTCTATCATTAAAGCTCAATATTCATGACAAACTCTGCTTATATGGGTACGGTAGACGAATCTAGAATGTTCTGTGTATTATACTAGTTTCTATTTACAGCCGACTCAGCAGGAAACAGTATGATCTAGAATATTCTCGAACATTACACCACAAGACCCAGGCTTTGAAAGAAAATATGAACTCTTCAAATTACTAGGGACAGAGTCGGGCTTCAGTGGCGAGAGCAATGGGCATTGATCTATGTGTCCGAGTTGGGTTATATGCGAATTGGGTTTGTTTTCGGTCTCAGAAAGTATTGTGCAAACCGTCCAATCGTCTCCAGGATCGAGGCATATATTCCATTTGAGTTGATTTTATGGCAAAGGTGTTGTTGACGCTAAATCCGTCCTTGTTATTGTTCTCGCGTATACAAAAAACCACGGAGAACCTTTCCTGCTGTGTGACTCCGTCTTCATTTGAAGAGTGCGTGATGAGCCCAGTTCATTCAAGGAGACCCTTGATATAGGGCTAACCTCTGGGTTTCCTTTTTCTCAATAACTATGTATTTGTATGTTATTTTGAAATAAAGTATTGTATGTATATTCAGTTGCGGTGCCTTTAATCTGCCCTTTGCACAAGGCAGAGCCTAGTCTGGATGAATTTCTTAAGTTAAACCAGTTCGTTATTCACACAATGAATCGAGGGATGATTTTTGGAGCGATCGTTTTTCTCAAAAGGCGTGGTTTCCTGTTTTGCTTTCTGGCTGTTTACCCGTCGGCATTCGGTCGAGTAGTTTTTTTGCTTCATTTCCGGGTCCAAACTCGTCATTTTGTTTGGTGTTTTGTTCGATCCAAAGCCACTATAAAAAAATGCAAAACTGACTAGGCTGATCATTTTATAACCATTACGTGAAATTGAGACAAGGCATGCGTTCCGATTTCAGCATCACTCGAAAATACTACATTGTAGCACAAAAGATTGATAAAGAAAAGGGTAAGCAAAATCGAACAAGCGGACTACGTCTCTGCTAAAACCAGCTAAACCACAAAAAATATTTTAATAAAAAAAAATTACTGATAAACGATAGTTTAAGTAACTATTGCAGGCGTATTGTTAGTTAGGGAAATCAGTAGGAATGATGTGGATAGACAAAGGGCGCGTTCGATTGCCCCTATTCCGGAATAAGAATACGTGGAGTGATGATTAAAGCGGTATGTTTGGCGCGTTTCGAGGCAGCAAGGATAATAAAAATATGTTTAAAACAGCATTTTAGCAGATTTTTTGACAATTTTAATGTGAATCTCCGTAAAAACGAAGGATTTCTAACTGATATTCCATGTATTCCTTTTCCGGATTTCGGTCAATCGAACGCACCTAAGGGTGCGTTCGATTAGCCCTATTCCGAAATAAGAATACATAGAGTGATGATTTAAAACAGTATGTCTAGCGTTTTGAAGCAACAAGGATAAAAGAGATTTGTTTAAAATAGCATTTTACCAGGTTTTTGACAATTTAAATGTCAATCTCCGTAAAAATGAAGGATTTCTAACGTGTATTCCATGCATTGCTATTCCGGAATACGGCGGGGTCAATCGAACGCACCCTCGGGCGCGAAGGTTTTGTGCAGGGTTTCGGTTGGTTCCGGCTGCATTCAGCATTCTGAAGTAACTGACCGACGAAATCTCACAATCATTGAACTAATTGTAAAATAACAAGAACACGTTTGATAAAAGAAGTGGTCAAAATGTTCCTATCGCCAAATGCAAAAAGTCACGAAAATATATTGCTAAGTGCTGTTGAAATCAACAGTCACTCGACTAAACCATTAAACTAAAAGGTTTCAGGAGCTTTTAAGAGAGATAATAAAAACGTATTACAACGGGTGGTTTTTTTATGGGTACTCTCTAATGACCTCTAATAAAATACGCTTTGTCGAAATGCGACAATTTGAAGTCACGTTTCGAATTTTTTTCGGTCAATTTTCGTGCTAACAAACACGTTCTTCCGATCAGGCACGAATTTTAACAGCAGCAAGTATTAAGTGTAGTCGCAAAATGTATCATGTGTTGTAATTTTCTTCACGAGCTTTCTGCTCAACAAAAACGATAAATTTAACTTGAGTGTATATGATTCGAATTGAAAACGGGCACAGTTATTGTTCCATTTTAATAAAACATTCACCGAAATCGATCAAAGGCAAGCGTCGAGCTGTAGCCTCAAGGATCTGTTTCAATGTACTTTCAAGTGCTGGCTCGTCGATATTGGAAATATCGATTCGATGTTTAAACTATACGACACGCTAAATTTCCTTTGTACTTCATTTCCGATTAGAATGATCACTACCATTCAAGAACGAACCAGGCAACAATCTGTTTTTAGTGGTTTGTTTTACTCGGTACGAAAGAGTTACATTGTACTCTTTCGAAGAGAGAGGTCTGTAAGCGTTGTTTGCAAGGAAAACCGCGTATTTAAAAGGTCGCTTATTCAACTGAAATTAAAGCTACTGAGCTAATGCGGGTATCTGTTTTGTGTGTGCTTTTTATTGCGCTATTTTAGTACGTGTGGTAAATCCTAAATTGTACTCATTCAATTGAAATCTTGAGTCCATGTATTTCTTCCTGTGGTGCTGTTTCTTATGCTGTACAAGATGATCCTAGATTCAAATTATCGAGTATGAGGCTCAAGTCCTCGAGTGATCATTCAAATGAAAGCTCATGAAAAGTAGTTCCCTTTGGAACCGTCCACAATGCTGTAAAAAAAGATTGCTCAAGACCGCTGGCAAAATTCCAAAACGTGACCATTAGGAACGAAACGTTCATGTGACTCACTGTAAAATAATAGGTGTACTTTAAAGCTCACGTGTCACTCAAGGGGAGACACGTGGCACTTATCATTGTCCATTTCTGTAATATTACGATTTGCACGAAATTTATTTTGTATCACTCATTATCGATATCTTTCAGGAACAATGACGTTAGATATGTAAAATCTCGGTACCGCTTCTCCATTTTCTAAAAATGAAAGGTACGGTAAAAGTTTGCTTTATTTTGCTTTGAAAGTTCTTCGAGTTGAATGGTATGACGTGATCCTCTTAAGACATTTATCAGTATTGTGACTGCTTACAGTTGTAAACAAAACATTGACAGGCTAGTCATTTGTTTCCATAGAGTGGATTAGGGTGTGGTCAAGCACCAATGTGATTCTTATCCCACTAATCTTCCATAGCTTAGCCATCGTAGCATGGCTGCAATGTTGGAGTAGAAAAAACAAAACAAAAACAAAATAGTGGCCATACTCGAGGAGAAAAAGGTTCTTTTGGGTTAAAGCAAATAGCTTCTTGTGTAATCAACCATGGTCACACAGTTTCAAACAGTTCATCACACAGATCGTAAATGAGCATTGTGCTTGCAAAGGCTTCACCTCTTCGCTAAGACCGTGATAGTGACAGAGAAAACAAAAAAGATGGCAAATTTGGAACTGGTTTGATAGGGTTAGGGATATGTGTCAGTGGCGTGCACAAAATTACGTTGTTTGCTTTCCCTGTGGTGAAAATTAAGAGGTTAACATTTTATGGGATAAAGTTCACCAAGTATCGCCTGACTAGTCAATACGCAGAGTCGAATAAGAATCGGTGTCAAGTGAACAATGACGGCAAAGAATTGTCACATGCCTTTCCAACTCCTTTGGTCTTCGGAGTCGGAAGTAGAAACGTTCTCCGTACAAAGTCTTCTTTACCGGAAGTGGAAACGTCTTTCTATCCAAAGCAAACTATTCCCAGAAAACCAAGCCGTGGAAGAACAACGTAATATTCCCCTGCCTACATTGACGCTGCCTCAAAGTCGCTAAAGCCATCAGCTTGACAAGCCATCCAATTCCATTCCGAAAACTTTAACTTCTCATGACAAATTCAAGACAAAATTATTTTATTTTCTTAAGGCTAGCTATTCTAACATTTAATTTTTCGATAGATTTCTGAAATACAAAATCAGTTTGGCATCAGGGCACGCGGTGTGGCTTTTATTTGTCGTTGAATCCCTCAAATTTCAAACGCCTCCTCCGCTCGCTAAGTCAGTGAACTTAGCAAGCGGCGAGGCGGCTGAAATTCAGGCTACCGTCAGAAATGCTTTAATGCTGACGGAAAATTTCCTCTCTATGGATAACTCAGAAAGCTGTCACGAATTTGTGAATAAAATTTGATTTACAATGGATTTATGTTTGGTTTGCCAGAATTACAACAAAGATGCACAAACGTTACCAAGCCCTTGTAGACATTCGCGGTTGCAGCCAAACAAAACCCGATTACATTTTTAAGACCCAACATTTTGTCCCATGTAGTTGCGAATCGTTCGAATTATTCGCATCTTTCACTTTCTATCCATTGGTGAAGACCCAGTGTCGAGTCAGTATGAATTGCAAGAGTTAATAGTCCGCCTCTCCAAGGGTAAAAAAAAGCTGCACAAATTGGCCTTATGCCTTTGAACATCTGAACATATGAGTCTGACTACTGAAACGAGGGCCGGGCTGACTGAGCCGGCAGTTATTTTCTTCTTGCAAAATTTAACAATTGGTTCATTCTTTGGAGAGCGAATATCGAGTTATGCCCGCGAGAGACAGCGAGCAGAGCAGACGTCCTGTTTAATACCTTGCTGATGCGCGATGGTTCATTGGGCCGCCATAATGGACATTTCTCACTGTCCACCCCCAACTACTTTGTAGCAATTTAGTCCCTCTTCAATCTTTCCCTCCCTCTGAAAATATTCAAGATTATAACCCAAAATTACGCGGAGAATACTGTGCGTGCGTTGTGCTAAAATCCGCCTGCGATACAGACTAACGGGAAGTTTGCAGCCCAAAAAGGAGAAGAAGCGCCGCAAGCCTATTGGCTTACCCTTTCCAAGAGCATCACAACGCGAGAGCTAAACACATTAATTGTTGGTTCTTCTGTAAAGCAATAGGAAGGACTAGTTAATGCGTCATAAGTGGGAATGACAAGAAATGCATGCTTTCCGGGGCTGTCAATACGTGATTTCGGAGGTACGACGCGCTCGCAGTTAAGGTTGCGTCCCGACATATAATTTCCAACGGTTAACGCCTATATTATTCTTGTAATTAACGAAAATCACCCGATGAATTTGAAAAAATTAACGTAAAAAATTCGCTTCAGGTTGGTCCGTTCTTCCCTTGACTGATATTCTAATTAAAAGGATGCCTCTTCGGAGTTAGTGGGAACTCCAATGGCCACTTCCGGCCAATGGCCTCGAAACGCGTCTGGTGAAGGGTACACTTTCCACTCTATATTCAGTTCCCTTCAATAAATTCATTCCCAGGCAATAATAATAGTCGCTTTGTTTATGGGGATTGTAAGAGTAATTTGACTTCTTCGAGCACATTTGAGACCAGGGAGGCGTCCGTGCTTTTGCCGTCAACTGTCACTGAATGATCCTATGAATGAAGAACAGCAAAATCAACGTTATTGTCTTTTCTCAACGGTTAACATCAACTTCATATCAAGCGCATTGGAGCTGTCTTATAAGGAATCGCATGTTGCCTCAGTTGCGCTCAACAATACCCTGAGACGCCATGTTGCATTTGAGGCGGCCAATTTCTTTCTCTAGCCAACCGTTCTCAGTTAAGAAATTCAAAAGTGCGGCAAAACAATTCGCCATGTAAGCAAGTGCACACTCTACCCAATTCGACTCCTTCGGGAATACAACGTTTTGTTCCAAATACAATAGAGGGTTTTGCACCCGATGTCACAGCCGCCATGTTGGTGCAAAGAACAATGAATAGAGACGAGCCATAATTTGCTATTGTTTTGTGCACCGACATGGCCGTCTCATCACGTGATTGAAAACCATCTATACCAGTACAATACAATACATACTAAATTGACCGCTCCCACTGGTGCTTTTCAGGGCCAATAAAACACAGTTAACGAAACGACGGAACAGAACAACAACAACTGTTAAGAATCCCAACTGGCCGGAGGCAAACCAGTTGGCTATTTACAACTGCAGCTGAGAAGTTGAACCAGGGACTACAAGGATGATATTCAACGAGTGGTCAGAGCGGGTCTTGAACCCGGGATCTCCGGATCTCAAGGCAAGCGCCCTAACCACTGGGCCACACTGCCTCCTCCCAAGTATTTCCATATCATTTAAATGTGAATGGTACACTATCGTGCAAATGAAATACACAATGAATCTTGACCCCGAGAGGCTTGAATGGGGTACAACATAAAGTTAATAGCCGAATTGGTCTAAGGGGGTTTCGCAAAATGGTGTCCACCTTCGGTTAGTGTGCAGCTCCCATAACGCTTCGACACGCACCCCGAGAGGTCTTTATAAAAAGCCCAAGAGCATAACTAGTTTTGTTTACTTACCGGTAACTGTTTGACTAAAGCGCAAACATGATGGCCTTGTATTGAAATGGCGTATAACGACGCACTAAGTTCAACTTGTTCCACAACTGAAAACAGGATACACAGATGTTTATAACATGATATAGCAGAAAGTTGATGTTTCAGCTGAAGTGGATTCTCCCAGCTCGGTTTTGCATTAGCTCAACGAGACTGGCTTCGGGACATGAAAACCATTGAGCAAAACTTTCCCGTAGTGGTGTCCATCATGCTGCACAAGGTGGTTCCAAATTTTGAGTGTGTGGATAAAACCCCGAAGTGTGACCATTTGATTGAATGAAACTTACTGAGCAGTAGTCTCTCGTTTCATTATGCAGTACAAGGTGGGCGGTTCTAACTTCTGATTCTGTGGGTGAAATCTTCAAGTGTGACCATTCCAATGAAAGCTAGCGAGCAGTACTTTCTTGTGGTTATGTTTAATACGTTGCAAAAATGAGGTGGTCTCAACTTTGAATATGAGGGTGAAATCCTTTAATGTGACCACTCAAATGAAAGCTGCCGAGCAGTACCAACCCGTAGGACCGTTCAAAGAGGATTCTAGCCCGAAGTTCTAAGGCTGTTGATAAAATACTGGCGTTTGAGCATTCAAATAAGAGCTTCTGAAAGCTAGTGATCAGAACTTTCTTGAGCAATGGTTTGATTTTCAAAAGCAAAGTTTTTTTTCGAAAATGTATATTTCATTGTTTTTCATCACTTGGAGGTAAACAAGGGAAGGAAGGACGTGACTTCAAGTAAGAAAGCTTCCAATATAAGATGCAGTTGTTACTAGTATTGTCAGCCAAAAGCTATTAAGTATATTGTTTTTGGTCCCTTTTAATCCTAAACAAAATGAAAAATAGGATACTGTTCACTTATTAAAAGTTCACTAAAGTTCACTGAATTTAAATGCAAACTCTTTCCATACGCTAATAATTCTTCTTTGTCACTTTGTGCAAACACTGATTCTCTTGCCAATAAAACAGATAATTTCGTGTCATTTAAACAAGGCTTTTAAGTAAACTCCACCCAATAAATGAAAAAGGACAAGACCAGACCTGTCTCGCTCGATTCCGGAAAGAATACAAAAGAACTGTAAACAAATCACACACAAAAAAACACTGGACTACAGAAACCGGAATTAGAAACAACAGCAGCGTAAACATTAGCTCTTTAGAGTGTAATATCAAGAAGGAGAAAAGAACACGCTACGCTCTGACAGAGCAGATCTTAACGGGGAGATAAACAAACCTCACAATTCGCTCTGTCGACCCTGGGCAATGCTCGATCATAGGCTTCTAATATCTCCACTGGTCAATTTTTTTTAAACTTGATACAACGACTTTTCCTTGCCCCACCCACCCACCGAAGCATTCGTCGACCATCGTCAGAATTTACCATGCGAGATACTAGTAGCAGTAGCACTTGCAGAAAACAAAGCATCGAAGATAAACATAATACACTATTAAACTGAAAATAGAGTGAAGTAAAAGGAGTTTTACACATTTCGAAGAATCACAGAGACTAAAGGACAAATTTTGTTCATATTTGCCACGAGACTAATGTAAAGGTATTGAACGAAATGATTTTTTTATCAGGTAGACAAATTCACAAAAGCAAAATTTTCTTCCCTGGAGGAGACAGATTGGCCGACGAAAATATTATTACTGATGTAGTATTATCCTGCCAAATCGCCCAAACTCGTGAGTCATCTGTAGTTAAGGTGAATAATTTACATGAAAGAATTCATGTTACTGCGAAACCCAAGGCTGCACAGCATTCTCTATATTCCACACCTACTTATCCGAACCTAACAACACTACGCTGGCAGCTTAAGCTACATTGTAGCTTAGTGGTAAAGAATCCGAACACAAGTTCAAAAGTTGATAACTTTCACTCCCTATTCAAAACAAGTCATTCTGCCGACAAAAGCTTCATCTCTTCCAGGATGGCGACCTTAACCAAAACACAACAACGAAAAAACAGACATTTACGGATGGATTATAATTCTGCTCCTGTAACTAATATTCTGGGAAGCTTAATTACGAACATCATGTGGAACTTAATCCAATATTCAAAATACCTAAGAAACGAGACAATAACAGCAATAATCTGTGCTGGAACCTTTCCAAAGTCTTAACAACTCTTTCATGACCTCTCACCTTAAGATCAGCCAATTGGAAGCTCCAAAAAGCTTTAAGGAGCTTTCTCTTAACTGATAACACGAAACGATTTTATTAAATGTTCAAAGTTAGAACCAACCTATACAGCCTAACAAAAAAACCACAAGAAAATACTGCTCAGCAGTTTTCATTATAATGGTAAAATTTGAGGAATTCATCCAAACTAAAACCTCAGAGCAACCTTGCGCAGTAAAATAAACGGCACCACACCAAAGAAATCTTAAATGCTTTCATCTTAACCTTTATCCTCTCAGACAAATAAACAGCCTTACGTCTAATGAGGTACCCAGCAAAAACTTTCAGGGGAACATACTTTGACATCTTCTTAATAATGAGTATCACAGCCAAGGGAGAGCGCCTCAAAGGGTTGTCAATCGCGGATGTTGAATCACGAACTACAGCATCATAAACAACACAGAAAAAATCTGCCACCACCTGACACCTGCTGTGTCTTTGCTTATTTTGTTCACGTGATACTCTCCCAACCAAAGCAGCATAACCGGAACACTCAACAGTGTAACGAACTATTCATTAATTTATAGAAATCATGGTGATTGATAAGTCGTTCTATCCTTTCACACTTCCATGTTGGCTTCAACGTTAGATGGCTATTAAAATAAAGAAGATATAAAACCCTTAAAAATTGACACATGCTGGAGCTGAACTACTGCAAGAGGTTTGACTTCCAACGAAAATTTACCAAAACACGGTAATCGAAAGCAAAACTGGCATTCGATAAAACGTTTCCTTTGGCTACACTTCATCGTTGTTGCATCAGAATTCAGAAATAACAAAAGATGGAGCCTTGATGTCTAAGTTGAAGTGACCTTCAGGGTTTGTGAGAAGGTGAAAAATCTTGACAAACAGGAAATTCCGGTGGACGTCAAACAAAAAGGAGGTGGAGACACGGTGTCTATTGCTAATCTGATTAATAGTCTCTCATCGTTTTGGCCACTGGTTACATCAGGAAAAAAGGAATAAATTTACGTTTCCCGTTACCCTGTGGACTTGACTGAATGCAGACTTGCACCGAAGTATTGTGTAAAATTACAAACGTGGCACACAAATAAAAGCCTCCGAGCAGTACGCCATTTGTTTATATGACAATTTCAAGTTAAGGTGGCTCAAACCAATTTCAACACTTTCAAGAGACCTTGCTCTTAGAAGGATTGACACTAAAACACTTTATCACGTAACAGCAATGTTATGGTACCATGTGAGACACCAATTATTGCTGAACAAGATGCAGTGATTTTTGTGACGTAACAAGTTACCAGGGATGAAACTGGTTTTTTAAGCCACCTTAATTTGCCAGTTCAGATTAAACCCACCCCTGTGATAGGGCGTGGCCATCACACCTCCATTTTTTGCTAAACGTTCCAAAACGATCCACTTGCTTTGGTACACGAGTTAAAATAATTCACTTTTATTACCTGCAAAATGTAGGAGAATACAAATCTTGGTAATTATTGTGCTAAATTCCGTCGTCTCTGGGGTTGCAACCTGTCGATAAAAGCGATTGATTTTCATCAATTAATTTCTCTACTCTCACAGAAGTTTCTTGGAGAAACTTATATTCTGGCCCCAGTAGTTCAAAGGTTGGTTAACTTTATCCAGTTGTTAAGTCATTATCAAAAGTACATAAATATACCTCACGCTAAACGTAGGCCAAGATTTTCTTATACACCTTTTAACTACGAGCAGATGTGCCTAGAGTGTGCATATTCACAGTTACGAGTGCAAATACTGAAATAATTGCAGCGATTGAAACTGACGGATGGTGACATATCGACCGGATAAATAAAAAAACCGATTAAAACTAAACAGAAAAATGCATTCTGTACAAAGAAGAACCTCTCTTTGCACCAAAGACAACGTGAATGAAAATGACGTCACTACAACTACGATCCCAAGGCACTTGTATGAAATTTACTTCGAATACACACACAAGCCTTCAAGGGGGTATTAAAGTACAAAATAGGCACGCAATGCGTATGTGTGGTAGTGCAGAAACTTGACACAGTGCTTCATTCCATAGCTGTCAATTGAACTGCGTTTTGTTTTCCAGGAGATTCAAGTTGTCTTTTCGCAACATGTAGCTCTAATAGTACACAATATTGTTTTGGTTTCGTAAAGCATTATAGCGTTATGGTAGATGTCTTAGGTAAATAGCCCCGCGAGAAGACATGTAGTTACCGATAAAATACTAAACCCAGAAAGATTGAAGAAAGGAATCAAGAAATATTGGCTTCAACTTCTTTTTCACAGCAAGTTTAAGCTTGTACTCTGCGTGTCTGACAGCTTGCCACCACAAGGTTTCACTAAAGTGAATCCCTCTCTGGTAGGGTTAGTATCTGGATGGGAGACCTCAAAATATACGACTTCCTATCAGAAACACAGCACCGAAAATTATATTTTAACGCTCAAAAATGCGAACTAAGCAAGGTAAGGATTTAACTGGGTTCTTTCGATAACAAAGAAAAATCTGCGAATTGCCGAGTTCTTTGCATCGTTACCTTTTCTAACATACATTTCTGATAAAAGGCTAAAACCATCAAAACACTTTGTTCAGTTATGAGGAGAAATAGTACAGATAGCGGAAGCATTGAGCAAATAAAATGAAGCCATGTTTATTTTTTTGCAATCCTTGCGCGCGAGAAAACTGTGTTCAGCCACCTTAACAACTCTTGTGACTGAAAAAATCTCGGACAAAACGCACATACTCTTTAGTCTTATTAAGCAACATAATGTGAAACTGAAAACCAAAACACAGGCACACAACAAACCTTAATCGAGCTTTTATTTGCTAAGGTCCCGCTTCCTAGAAGGTTTGCGAAATCCACGCTACGGAAATCAGAAACAAAAATGAGAGTAGTCATTGCAATAGATTCCGAACAACTAAAGCAAAGCCGGCCTCTAGATCAAAAGAAAGTCTTAATCATGGTATGCTTACCTTGAGAGCGGCGTGGATATCAGAAATGATGAGCAGGGTAAAAAGACGGAGAAATCCATTTTTTCGCTTGTAGAACCCTCATTATCCTTAGAAAACAAAAGGTGAAAGGGGACTTAGTAGAGAAGCACACGGTTTTGGGTTCCTCATAACAGATGCAAAAACACGTCTGACGATGTATCCTTTACATTGACACAAGCATAATTGCTCGGTTACATCATCAGCGTTGTCAACGTTATCGTCGTTTTCATAATCATCATTGACGTCATCGTCGTCCTCATCAGCGTCGTCACCATCATCATCGTCATCGTCGTCGGCATCATAATCGTCGTTATCATCGTCGTCGTCATCATCGTCGTCATCATCGTCCTCGTTATCATCGTCGTCGTCATCATCGTCGCCGTTATCATCGTCGTCATCATCATCGTCGTCGTTATCATCGTCGTCATCATCATCGTCGTCGTTATCATCGTCGTCACCATCATCATCATCATCATCGTCGTCGTCGTCGTCATCATCATCGTTGTCGTTATCGTCGTCGTCACCATCGGCGTCATCATCATCGTCATCGTTGTCGTCATCGTTGTCGTCATCATCATCCTCATTATCATCATCATCACCATCATCATCAGGGAGTTTAAACAAGGACAATCAAGGGTACGCGTCACTGTGATGATCACCCGATTATTTTATGTCGTTCGGCATGAAAAGTGTGCCAACTTTCCAGAAATAAAATTGGTATGAATGGGGCTGATGTTTGGGAAAAAAATGGATGAAACATCACCAGGTGCGCGCTTCGTCCATAAAACCTCGGATTGGTCATTTCCAGGCGTTGTTAAGACGAGAACGGCTAAAAAACGTACCAACATGTAAAGCGCAATGTGTGAGGTGTGCAGAGCCATTGCCTTTGTTTTTTCTTGTGGATTTTTCGTTCTCATCCTAGGCGTTGCTTAAGCTACCTATTACCGTTGTCATCATCATTATTTGGGAGCTTAAGAAATGACAATGGAGACGGCAACAACAACAACAACGCCACAAAACAATGATATCATTGGTTAAAAAGAGCATTCATAATCGTGCTGCACGGGTTTTATCATATATTTTTGCGGTCCTCTGTATAATGACGATGTGATATCACCAAATTTGAGGTTTGACGGCAACGTGAGCACGCAATAGAGAATTTTTCATTCTCTATTTTTACTCTGAAACCTCTCGTACCAATTTATGTTTAAGATACTTCGCCCACATCGTAGAAGTCGGAGGAGATCGAATAATCGCGAAACACTTGTGATCGAGTAAAGTTAGGCAGCGTTTACACGAACGCGGTTTCACTTGTAACCGCATCGATTTCGATGCGGTTACACCTTCTGTTTACACGACACCGATCGAGACTGTTATCGAAACCGGTGCCAAAAGTGGAGCGTTTTCAAAACGATGCGGTTTCATCTGTCGTGTAAACAGCGACACCGCATCGATTTGAATACGGTTACTATTTTGGCGCGAAATTTGCATTGTCAGGAACCCATGACCCGGAGCCTAAAACTCTACTGTGTTCGTGTAACAGCGTTTTCACAAACCGATTTATTTTTAGATTGAATTTCCCACGAATGAGACTCCCACAGGAGCCCGATGACCAATTACAAGAAATTAAGCTGACGTCATAGGGTCACGAACCGGAACTGCCTTTGTTTTTTCCGGAAAAGATAGTCTAAAAATAGATCGGTCTGTAAAAATGCCGTTACATAGGCCCAGTATGGGAGCTGTAGGCTCCGGGTCATGGGTTCCTGGCATTGTTTAATTCAAAATAGTGAATTTAGCCCGTAGTGCAGCGCTCGCTCAACTGCCAATGTTATAATCATCATCGTCATCATAATCTCCTATCATCAACCTCTTCCCTTATACTCTCCTGACAGCACCCCTATGCTTTTTCTGTGCCCACCCCTACAACTCAAGACTACGACAAGAAATGGCAGTAGCACCTTTACAACGTAGGTGAGAGTTCCACGAAGCTTCTGTGACATTACAATGCTATCTACAGTGAAAGCAAACTGTCCCTCGTTTGAAGAATCTGTAAAGCAAACAAAAGTTCAAGTGAGGGCTTTGAGAAGCAACCAGTTTCAAATGAAAGCAAATGGACTAAAAACAATTGCCCTATGTTGGCTACATCTTGGAGCCAAGTTTTTTTGGAAAGATCTCAATAGCCCTTTTCACGGTTAGTTTTTCTCATTTGCATTAAAATGTAATCTAACGTGGATGCGAGGCAATTTCGGGTTAAAACTACAAAATAGCCCGAAATTGCCTCACATACATGCTAGATTATATTGTAATGCAAATGAGAAAAACTAACCGTTAAAAGGGCTATTGAGTAAAAAGACAAGAGACAAGAGGCCGACCGAAAATCGAAGACAACCCGAAGGCTCCTTTGTCTTTAGCTTCTACCGCAACTTTCGGCAGGGAGGGGTGGGCGCCACTCCAATCCCGTTGTATGCACAACTTGTCCCCAGTAATACTGGTCCTCATTTTACCCACCACGAATGGATGGAAAGCTGAGTGAACTTTTGGAACGACCGCTGGGATTTCACCGCGGAGCGCTGAAATGCAGTCCGCGAGCGATATCGACTACACTACGCGCGCTCCACTAATTGAGTACACTAAGTATCATTTCGCCATTATTTTGGTTTTGCATATTAAGTTAAGTTAGCGGGACCAAACTCAGGCATACATTCTGTGGAAAAGTGAATAAACTACGTTTTAAACAATATCACTAGAATTGAACTGATAAAACTAATGCAGCTACACACCTGGTAAGAGATGAAACGGGACTGGAACGCTATCTTGGGAGGAACAACCGATCTGTAAATTAAATCAGTGGTGGCGTTAAAAAATAGGAAATTGAATTCAATTGAATTCGATCTTTCTTTGCACGCTCTTTTTTTCAAATTCAGGTTACAGAAATATACCACATTAAGAAAGATGGAGGAGACTGGAGATAGTTATCTTTAAAAATTGGTGAGCTGTGGCAAAAAGAAGAGGCCGTTTCAAGCTGACCCTTGCAAACTGAAAATGGTTACTGGTTCCGATGAAATAGAGAGTACGGTTATTTGTGCATTAAAATAACCGTACTCATTGACCCGTGAGAGTGAGTCTTTTTACTCTGTCTAACGCCAGATGATTTTCTTCGTCAATGGGGGGGGGGGCGCCCTGGGAAGTTTGAGGTGTGAATGGGTTAATGTTTATGTTTGTCTTTGACATGAGCAGTAGATAGACTATAAACAGCTTAACACGTTCCCTTACTTGTCAGAAATAAAATATATTTCAGTGATCAAGAATGAAATCGTTGGGCAAATGAGAAGTTGTCTGAGCTCCCTACGTTCCGTCTATCGAAACTTCGACCGTGTAGTCATTCTCCACAGGTGCTCATCACTTGACTTCCAACGACTCGGCTTGAGATATGGGCATCTGTCTGTTTCTCGAACGTCCCGAAACCTTTCGGGCATTTTTCGGTGTCAGAATAGACCTAATCGGCTAACTCAATGTTGTACCCAATTCAAATCTCCCGGGACTAAGATTCTTTGTGTATTGTATTTGCATGATAATGTAGCATTCATATATAAATGATATGGAAATACCTGGAACAAAACGTTTTATTCCCAAAGGGTTTGAATTGGGTACAACATTGAGTTAGCCGATTAGGTCTATTCCCCTTGTATCTTAAGGACGGAGAGGTCTCAAGTCACAAAACTTCACAATCATTTTGCTTTCTCGCCTTTTATAATCTTGAAGAAACTAGCTTATCAAAACAAGCAGACGGCAGTTTCGTAAAGGGCTTTTCGGCCTCGAATAATTATCGGGACTTTCGAGAAACAGGACCCTGGACACAAAACTTAATGCACTTGCGAGCGCTCCACTATTCATTTTGCGCCCTTAAAATCCCATAATAGCTATTTGAAACAAAGGAATTCAAAATGGCCGCCGTATCCGTAAAATGGTCTATGGCCACTAATCTCCAATAGTTCAGTGGTAGGGTAAACGAATTAGTAAAGGGACGGTCGTAGGTTTTGACTCCTGCAAGGAATTTTCCCTGAAAAATCACTGATAAATGCATTTCATAAAAGGCTTGAGAAGCCAAATAGGCCATTTTACATTTGTTTGCTCAGTGACCTAGCCTATGAATGGCTGCGAGGCTGCCGATGACCTTGATTTGATACAGGCCTCATTGCTTCCATGATGTTTTATCACGTAAACTGTGTTGCTGTAATTCTAATTAGTCTACATAACATTAGAAAAGCACAAAAGTTTGTATCAAAACAGTGTAACCGACAGCCTCGCTTCCATTCTTAGGCCAGGTAACTTAACTACAACAGTAAAATGCTCTTGGGAAAATGCAGTGTCCCAAAGAGCATTTGAAAACAATTCTTGGATTTCACATGACGTCACGGCCGCCATGTTGGTGTCCCCAAACAATGAAATGGTGGCCATGTTGGTGTCCCGATCCAATTCTCCGGGAATTGAAAGCTATTATTATGCTAACGTCTTATTTTGCTTTCGTTGAAAAACATGGCTGTTGATCACGTGAGTGGAAAATTTGGGGAGGGACAAACAAAGTGTATGATGGGGTATTCGAAAATAGAGAATTCTTGAAAAGTGCACAACTTAAGCGTTCACTTACCGGTCTAATCAGTTTTGTATTGAGAGAGTCTAAAACGTTAAATTCCAGTGACTTGATGTGACGATCAGTCAAATTACTGTGAAATGAATGTAGCAGGAAGTTGTCAAGAACAAA
>NC_090878.1:9244117-9249117 GCF_036669935.1 Montipora foliosa | reverse complement strand
TTTGTAAGTTGTTATTACAGGCTGAAAGCGAAAGAAGTCTGCAAATTAGACACGAAAAACGCACATTCTACATACTTTTCTCCGGTAGTAAAAGCACAAACTTAGCACAGTGGTCCTGCGATAATAACACAGTCACCTATCGGACACTGAAAACTAAAGAGATCAAAACGCAGACAATTTAAGAGTTGAAACTAAACTTAAGGAGAAATGGAGGTAGTCTCAAAAATGAGGGACACTCATTTTTCGGTGACCAATTTTCCTCCTCCATTGAGTCGAAACAAAAACCCATAAGGATTGAAACGTGTAACGGCCCCTTGTGTACTGGGAAACAAGCTTCGGAATATTCAATTTGCTAAGTACCATATTTGGAAAAACAAGAGCGAGGGGTTTCCAAATATGGTACTTAGCACTGAAACATTCAACCAATCAGTTCGCACTGAATATTCGGAAGCTGTGAGCGCGCGTTACACGTTTCAACCCTTATGGGTTTCTGGTCAAAACCAATTTAAGTGCTTCACGCAGTATCACAGTTTTCCGCTTTTAAAACTTACGGACTACAACTAACATGCACCTAACCTGTTTCTTTTCCTCGATGAGCTCCATGATTGAAGGCTCACCATCCTGCTCACCATGTTGATCCTGTTTTTCAGGTTCAACAACAACAGGTGACTCTGCAGTGTCAGCCTTATCACTCATTTTCTTCTTTCTCTTCTCCTTTTTCCTCTCCTTTTCATGTTTTTCTTTTGTTTCTGATTTATCTTTACGATGTTTTCGTTTCGATTCTCTGCCGTCTGTTTTCTGTGGGAGAAAAGCAATTCCATGATTATTGCCCGTTAAAGAACTCTCACAAGACGTCACAAGGATCAATGGTTAGCGTCGTTTGACTTCACTAAGTCCCACCTATCTGGTTTCAAAATTGTCCGTTTTCATCTCGGCGAAAAGCAAACTAAATATTTTTCAAATTCATTAGAGTTTTCGTATTGGTTAAATTACTTACAAAAAGTAAAACAATTAAAGGCGCTGTTAACTTGTGCAATTTTTCGAGAAACTTGTCACGCAACGCTAAGGCGAGACAAGTTGCACGAAACATTGCCCAATGTAACACCTTGTAACGGCCAAATATGTTAGGAGACAAGTTGAATTAACCTTTGCGAAAAGTAGAATTTAGTTCTACTTTCTGTAACGCTTCACACAACGTTGCAACAAATTTTTCAGGTATTATGCAGTGTAACATCTTTCCTGCAACTTGTGCCCCAATGTTTTGCGGCAGCAGCCAATGAAAATGTTTCTTTCAATTCATGTGATCATCGAAATCGAGACAAGTTGCATGAAACGTTGCCTCATCAAGCACCTTACTTCGCAAGGTGAGAAATCGCTTTTGTCGTAACAAGTTGCAGGAAAAATTGCCGAGTGTAACTGCGAGTGTAACTGCTGCTTATAAAATTCTCAAAAGATTTCAAAGCCATCGTTTCCAAAGTACCCGTTTTGTTTTACCACACTTCTCTATTTTCAAAGGTTTATTACGCGCTGAATCGCGAGGCCTCGACCCAAGCCCCCACTCGTTTTTCATACGCAGTTGTTTTCGTTTCCCCGACTATTTGGGAGCCTGGAACAGACTAAGAGCACATTTGCTGAGATGGGGCCTAAGAGCACAGTGCAATCCAATCACTGGGTCATGTTTCTCAGTCCCATTGAAACCTGATTTCTATGGACGCTTTCTTTGCAACCAATCACGTTGTCAAAGTTTCTTCGAGGACTCCAAAGCGTTATCAAGGTGGTGAAATTACGCTATCGAGCTTACCTCGGATTGCAATGGTGAAGGTGGCGTTTCAGCAGCTGGACTATTCGGTAAAGTTGTCTTAGGTGTTTCAGTAGGCTAAGATTAAACCAAAACTAAGTTAGTCGAATAATACAACTTACAAACCGAATAGCCCTTATGCGTGATGACGTTTGACTAGCTGATTTGACCACCACCAAGCCTCGAATTCATGTCCAGTTGATGTGAATTATTTTGTCCAAACGAGGCTTGGTGGTGAATTTTTCAGCATATGCCGTCCTCATGCATAGGGCCTATTCCTATTACTTTTAGAGCAGTTTTCGATTGAGTGTCGAAAGTAATTGGCGAATTGCTTTGGTTTTGCATTACTTCACTCAGTGATTGGTTCAAAATTCTCGCGCCACTTTTTCAACCAATCAAAAGTGAAACCCAAACCAATCGTGGCTCGTGCGTGCACATTTTCCCGCGCTTTGTGTCGGCTAAGTGTAATTACTTCGAGTCTTGATTGGTTTACTGGATTGTCTCCGTCCTTTTTGATTGGCCAAAGTAATTACTTTGCTTTTGGTTTACCGACACTCGATTGAAACTCGCTCTACTCGTCTAATAACATACACGGAAACTATCCTCCATTGTGATTGGTTGAGAGAAAAGCAGTTTCCAAGGGCCCGTTTCTCCAAAGTCCAGAAAACTTTCCGGGCCCGAAAAGACATTTGTGAACCTGCCAACCACTTGTTCAGGAAAGCCGATCTTTTAACATGTTTTCAAGGTAACAAAAAGCAAACTGACTGTGAAGTTTGACGACTTAAATCCTCTCCGCTCTTGAGATACAGAGGGGATTGTGGCACCCGAAAATGGCCCGTTAAGTTCCGGGACTTTCGAAAAACGGGCCCCAGGGAAGTGCACAAAAGGTAAAAAACCAAGCATTCTGACAGCTATGTAGTTGATGTGGAGCTCCTGTAATTTTACACTTACACACAAAGGCCAGACCACAACACCGTGAACTACGTCCCCAACTCTTCTTGAACAGTGTTTGGGTTCTTCTCAAACAGTGTTTGGGTTCTGCTCTAAGGACAACACAATTCTCACCCTCACCTTCGGTGGTGTTTTCTTTTCTGGAGTTGGAGAAAGCCAGAATTCCATGTCATCCTAAACAATGACAAGAAAGAACTAACTTTGAACCAATGATTCGAGAAGAGGCTCCTAAAAAACGAGCAAAGGTTCGTAGCATAATTTTCATTTCTTGGTGACCCATTGTTTGGAAAAATAAAGGCAAACAGAACCCTAAAAAAGGAAGACAACGATATTGATGATTTAAAAGATGATGATGACGATGATGATGTTGATGATGATAAGTCTTGGTGAGGAATGAATTTGCCTTCATTGAACGACTTGCCTGAGCCATCTTCTGCAACAAGGCCCTTTAAATGGGCAAGAGAAATATTCTTTTCACAAGATTTGCAATGTGAACTTGCCTAAATTGGCTGGTTGCAAAATGATGGAGAATTCTCAGTCTGAGTAAACTAAAATACCTGAGGATCGCTTGGAGTATCCACAAAAGGTTTAGAATCCTCTAATTCTGTAATCTTTTTTGGTGTCTGACTTTGAGGCGATTCCACTTCTATCTCGTTATTAGGAGATTCAAGATGATCGACTTCGCCATTCAGCATAAGGTTGTGCTCTGCAGCAGGCTCTGAAAACATTCATTGCACTAAAACTGAGAAAACTTCAATCTTCATAAAAATTACTGTGCGTCACACAGGAGGTGGGGTGACCCAGCGGTTTGGGCGTTTGATTTGCATGGAGATGTTCTGAGTTCAAACCAACAAGTTTTTAAGTTGAAATAATTGTGTACCGCCATCTAAGCTAGACTTTATTTAAATAACCGACCATGTAAATTTAATAATTAAGCAATAGAGGACGTTTTCCGTGTTTCCATAGCCTCATCTAAACACGAGGGGGAGTGGGGAGAATTCGAGACAGTTATGCAAACCCGAGACAAGGTTCAAGGTTGAAAACGTTATTTGATTTTTCTAAATCTCAATCCCCATTCACTTTGATCAACATAAAAATAGTTTGAGCGAACTGATAGTATTCTGGGTGATGAAACTATTGCATGGTGCAAAGTCGTTCCATTGAAACAGTGACAATGGCCTTCCAAACTCCACTACAAAAGGCTTATGCCACGTGAAGCTATGATCCTCGCAGTTATGATCGCAATTTTTGCAAGTGCGTAAAGAAGCCTGAAAATTTCAGGACTTCACGGGAACTTTTGGAACCCACAAATGACCAGCTCCCAACGTCAGTGGCTTCATAGCTCAGTTGGTTAGAGCGTCGCACCGGTATCGCGAAGTCACGGGTTCAAACCCCGTTGAAATCCTGAATTTTCAGGCTCCTTTATGCAATTGCAAAAATTGCGTTCCTAACTGCGAGGATCATAGCTTCACTTGATTTCATATCTGCAGTTCATATGATCCATTTCATATATCATTTCATCGTTGAAAAGGCTTCTGTGTTTTCAAATGTTTTTCCCAACGACTGTTGCGTTAGCAGTGACTTACCTTCACTCTTAGAATGATGTTTGTGTTTCTTTTCTTTGCCTTTTGTTTCTTTATTCGATTTATGCTGACGTTTGCCCTATTCAAAACAAAAATATAAGGAAATCATCATTTTTGTACTAATTTCTGAAGAACACAAAATATCACAAGTTAATGACAATTACAGCAGAGCAATTTCACTTGTCAAAATTAATTGTGATCAAATCGATATCTAGGTTAGCCTAACAGTACCGTAGTTGTATTAAACGAGTGACTGTGCTTAATCAAGTCTCGACGTACACCCCCTTCTCTCCTGCCGCTGAGAGACCCTGTAGCTTTCCAGAAGGGGTCTGTGATTGGAGAATGAAACAATAGACGATATCACGGAAACAATGCACCTAACATCAGTGGCAAAAGTAGTTGGAACGCTAACGCCAGGATGGACCTCTCAGACGTCAGAAACTAAGCATAACTGTCACAATTCTACTAAAACCTCCAAAATAGAAGTCTCCCCAATCAATGTTGAAATAGACAAGGAAATGCTTGTTCTCTGTTGGAATCATTGTTCTGGATTGGGGGGGGAAGGGGGGGTGGGGAGAGAAAACCAATTTCAAAGGGTGAGTGTCCCAGGACTTTTGCCACTGATTGTAGCCATGATAACAAAAGAAGAACCAATGAAAACAGCTGTC
>NC_090878.1:9234117-9239117 GCF_036669935.1 Montipora foliosa | reverse complement strand
AAATCCGACATTGCTGACATTTCAGATAAGTCAAATTATATCAGAGAATGCAAATTACAGTATTTAAAGCGATTTTTCGCACGAAGAATTAACAAAGGTGCAAAGATTACAAAAATACTTTTGCACGATGCCTCAGGACCTGCTAAAGCGTTTCAAAATGCTTAAGAAATGCACAAACAAATTTGACTGTTTAGTGCACAAAATGCTTTTCATAAGAGCTTCAAAGCCAAATCTCATTGTGCAATCAGACTCCATTCGTGCGAAAGTATTTTTATAATATTTGCCACTTTGTTAATTGTTCGCTCAAAAATCGCTTTGAATACTGTAATTTGCATTATCTGATATAATTTTTCCTTGATAATGGAGTCATGACTACTCCGAAACGTCGGGTTTTATCTTTTTTATCGTTCATTTTTAGTTGTATGATCTCTTCAATTCAAGTTTTCTTCATCAGTGATGCATACTTCCTGACACCTTGAGTGATACAGGTAATTCAATATTGGCCACTGGAATATCATCAACCATAACATCTTTCTTCTTTTCCTAAAAGAAAAAACAAAAATACATTGTATATATTCCACAAGACTATCACAGCGGCAAAAAGCAAGGGAAAAGAGGATACTAATGAAGTACCGAAAAATGACTAACAGTTACCAGGTTATCTCCCTTTGAAGACATCTTCAGATAATGTGGATTACTCAGCTGATCTTGCTTTCTTTGCTCTCGTCTCTAAAATGAAAACAATGCAAGGATGTGGAGAGAATTTAACTACAAGGATGTATTTTTTTGGTAGAAGCAGATGGGATTAATGAATTCTTGGTTTTCACTCTGGTGATCAACAGCCACGTTTTTCAACGAAAACAAAAGAACAAGTTTGCATAACAACAGAGTTCAATTCCCAGAGGGTTGGGTTGGGATACCAACATGATGACCGTGACATCATGTGAAGACCGAGAATGGTCTATTTAAGGGTAAACTGTACATTTTCCTGGTATAATTTATAGAGTGGACAATCACCAAAAAAGTAGAAAGAGAATGTGATATAAGTGGTCAAATGACTCTTCAGTGAGTGACTGAACATCTTAACACTCTCTTTGAGCTCATCTTTTGACTTATGAGCCACTGAGCCCTTTTATTTTATCTCTTACTTGGAAAGATGAATCACTTTGCCAAGGAGGAATCAAATGATTACAACATAAAGTACTTTGTACTTTTCTCGTTGCTCTATGTTACCCATTTTTTTCCACTGATGAACCACGCTGAGCCATTTACGTATGACAGCTTCAAATGTGTCATTGTAAATTATATTCTGTAATTACTCCAGAATAACTAAGAACATACCTTTTTCATTTCCTCCTCATCCTCTGACTCATGCTTCTGTTTCAGACCTCTAAGAATATAGACACAGGATATCATCAAAACTGTACTCCTCTCACAGTTGAAAAGTTGTAAATAACATTTCCCCAAAACTTTATTCTAAATCTGAAGGAGTTTACAAAAGGAAACTGCACTGGATGACCGCTAAACTGCTCAATAACAATTTTCTCCCGTAAACACCCTAGTTTTCTCTGTTTTAATGTTGCAAGCAAAATGTCACATTCATTTTCTGCACTACCATCGTTTTCATCTAAGCACATGGACATGTCACAGGTAAAACATGCTCTAATTGACTGCAAACGTGACAAGTTATGTCTTCAATCATTCAAAGTTTGAGGGACGTTCAAGCAAGTCTTCCTAGAATGGCATGGCAGCAAGGCTGGATATCAAAGACACTTCAAATACTTTCAGTCAAAGTATCCCGCCAAAACGCTTAGATGAAAACGATGGTATTCCCAAATTTCCTTTGCAAAAATAATTACTAGTTTCACTAAAACAACTTACTACTAGAGGAATTTGACTCCCTGGCTTTCTTTGAAAAGGAGGTGCTTAACCCTTTCACTCCCTAGAGTGACACTTATAGATTTTACTCTGTCTAACGCCAGACAATTTTACACGTCAATGGGGAACCCCACAGGAGTGAAAGGGTTAACAACAGCTAGATTCACTCAAAAAACTATGTCCCCATTAACCCTTTCACTCCCAAGAGTGACACTTGTAGATTTTACTCTGTCTAACGCCAGACGATTTTACTCGTCAATGGGGAACCCCACAGGAGTGAAAGGGTTAAGTGACCTTGACAATAGTTTTCTATGAAATAAATTATTTTTTTCCTCTAGAACTACAGAAATTTACATTATAACCCACTGTTTTGTTGAAAGATTGATTAGTTTATAATTATGTGGTCTATCGTTACTGGTTTTAGTAGTGGATAGCGTTGAATGGGGTGATTGGCTACTCAAACCCCAAATATCCTTTGCTATTCACCTCTGAGCAACTCGAGCCTGAAAATATTGTAATTGTTACAGGAATAAATGAGTTAAAACACATACATACACACTTAATTAACCACTCCCCATAGGGGCTTTTCAGACTACCATCTTTTTGGTACGATATTATCTCACTGTTTTAGCATTTACAGTACCAAAACCAGCTTGCTGGTTCGTGGCTTGGTAAATATCCACCACTAGCCACCACCACTTCTGTGCAAAGTTGTTAAGTAACTACTCCTTTTTGTGCTTTTGACTGTTCAGATGAGAAAGGGGATTAGTCTCCTTACTTGTGTTCACTGGGTGTATCAAATAAGGTTTCCAATTCTTCTTCTTCTTCAGAGCTTTCCGATGGTGGATTGTTGATCCACTTGTCAAGGTCAAGCCTGAAAACACAAAATTGCAAGGCAAACCTTGTTGTATTTTTAAAAATAGATGTATCAATACAAGTGCCATGGTTTCATTTCTCTTGATGTTTTTCTCTTTAGGAACCAAAAATTATTTTCCACTTCCTTGCATCATAATCATAATCGAAATGATATATTAAAAGATCTTCCAATAAAGATATATTTTGAACCATGACTAATAATGATCTTGAATCCATTTTGTCCTCAGTGGGTAGGGTTGTGACGTGAAAAATAAGCAGGGTAGACGAGTGCCTATCTTCTATGCTTGTGAAGGTTGACAGAATTTTCCCCCATGGGTGATGTTCCCATCAAATGGCAGATGGCCAACTATAATAATAATAATAATAATAATAATAATAATAATAGAGCGAGTTTCAATTGAGTGTCGTAAAACCAAAACCAAAGTAATTACTTTGGCCAATCAAAAAGAACGGAGACAATCCGGTAAACCAATCAAAACTCAAAGTACATGTAATTACACGTAACCGACACAAAGCACGGGAAAAAGTGCATGTGCGAGCCACGACTGGTTTTGGTTTCACTTGTGATCGGTTGAAAAAGTGGCGTGAGAACTTTGAACCAATCACCGAGTGAAGTAATCATAAACAAAAGCAATTCGCTAATTGCTTTCGACACTCAATTGAGAACTGCTCTTATGAGCGACTGTGAGAATGATATACATATATGGAATGAAAATGTTGATAGAACCCATTGGAACTCGGAAAAAATCCGAGCCCCAGCTGGGATTCAAACCCACGCTCTAACCACTGAGCTACTGGAGACTCTATGGTGAGCAAGGGAGAAATGTGGGTCTTTGACTTGCGCTGCATCATGCAGCTACAGAGTCAAATAACCAATAACATCTACATGTACGAACATAAGAATTTCATTTAATTTTCCGTACATTTTCATGTACTGGTGGACAAATTATTACTAAAGAATAACTTTCTTCTACGAAATGATGTTAAATCCCTCTAAAGGCATGTTTTCCTTAACTGACTCTTCTTTTCAACTTACCCCTCAGGTACCTGGACTTTCTTCTGTGCTTTAGCAGCCACTGGGTTTAATTCACCCCGAAATAGTGATGTTACTTCTTCTGAGCAATCAACACCTGAGAGAGAAACCAATAAAATGTCATTAATAATAATAATAATAAGAAGAAGAACAATAATAATCATAATCATAATCAAGATAATAATCTTTATTCTTCTTAAGATAAAAGACATCTTAAGTTACATTTGCAAATGTCTAAAAATTTAAGAAATACACTATACAAAAAAACTAAAGATCATATTTAAAAATACGCCTATTCACAAACGCATTCTTAAACCTATCAAATTTTATTTGCAGGTGACATGCAGTTCTGTTCCTAGAATTATACTTTGTTTCTTTCCTCTTTGGAATAATATTACTGAGCAGGCAGTCAAGGTCAACCGAATGTACCTTAATTAACGAGCCTCCTATCTGCCTTTTCTAAAAGACCTCTACCTTTTAGCATGATAGTACCACTACAAGATGTTCAAACTGCTTCTAGGGGTAATCTAATTTTGTCACTTGTTATTCCTTTTTCGTTTACAAAACCAACATTTTATACCTCACAGGCTTAGTTTTGACCAGAAAATAAGAACAAGCAAAGGCAAAAACTACAGTATGTCCCCTTTAAAGTACACCGTGCACTTTGACAAAATTATACACTGTATGATGCATTAAATTGTGAACTAATTAAGCAATAGATGACGTTTTCTGTGTTTCCATAGCCTCATCTAAACACGAGGGGGAGTTGGGAGAATTCGAGACAGTTATGCAAACCCGAGATGCAGTCAAGAGTTTGCATAACATATTTCTCAAAGACAGTTCGACAAATGAAGGAAAATGCTGGTTTTTTTACTTCTAGAATGAAAACAGATTTTCTTGATACGGATTCGTATTTCCTACCAGCCAATCAAAACGTGCATCTGCAACACATAACCAATCAAAATTTGTGTATGTAACAGCCATGTTTACATAGTCTCATCCAAACACAGTTGTTGACCAATGAGAGTGTGTGTACTATCCTAATTATTTTATAAAATCCTTTTTAATTAAGGATTTGCAGTTGTTTGTTTTCAGTCAAAACAAACCCCTCTACATCTACATCTACATCACTTCTATGTCCCCAGCAGTCAGCAAAGTCTCTTTTACACTTATGGCTGTTTCTGCTAGGTGGCCTCATAGACCATAAGCCTTT
>NC_090878.1:9191617-9231617 GCF_036669935.1 Montipora foliosa | reverse complement strand
CAAGGGCCACATATTATTTGTTAAACTGTATTAGAGTGAAAAAACAAGGACCTGTACTTTACATTAAAGACTGAGAAACTTATCTGAAATCATTCTTAGTAATTTAATCTACGAAAAGCACACCTTATGGAGGCACGCCATATTGAGAAATACTACACAATGAATTAGCCAATAAGACAGTTGTGTGCATGGCACATGCATTTTATACATGCACCAACATATCGGTACATACCTCTCCTTGACTGGATAATAATAATTTGGAATATAATTTGGCAATGTTCTGGACATAAACTGCTTGGATGTGGCCTGGTAATGAGGTTGCTTTGGGATGCAGAAGAGCCGCCAGTGTGATATTGATATCTGGCAAATGCCTAGTAAGTAACAAATAAAATAAATTAAGATCAGTAAAGATGAAATTAATTGAGTACAATCCTCAGCGTTACAGAGGAGAAAACAAAAATTTGTAGGCATGTTGGAGATTCTTTTAGGAAAGGCTCATAAACATGAATGAACAATCAGACACAGCTTTATTGTAGAATTTTGATCAGATTTTAACAAACATTTTTATTTCATAAAAGAAAATTGGTTAGATTTTCGCAATGGGTTTTAGAAACTTACTCTGAAAATTCTCCTGCTATCCAAGCAGCTGCATAAAGAACTTCACAAACTCTGTTCTTTTCCATTGGTCCTGACATCAACTCACCATTGTCCAGCAACAATGACTGAATAAAAAAAAAAAATTCTCACTAATTTTCTGTCTACTTTAAACAAAATAACAGTTGAATGCAACTTCATGATTGTATCCATACATGTAAGTCAGCTGCAAATTAGAGAAAGCTCTTTACAGTGGGGTTGAGACCTTTATAATTTATCAGTGGTTGAGTAAAACACTGCATTATTGTAGCATGCTTCTTGTGGTGGGGTGATTGAAGGAGTTCTTCTGGTTAGTTTGTATGTGTTTTTGGTATCCTATTATCTACATGTAATTACTTTCAACACTCAATTGAAAACCGCTCAAATGCATTGTGACTGGCTCATGGACGACTATCCAATCAGGCCTTTTTATTGTGATTTTAAGTTCCAGTAGTCAGGGAACCAAGTGGGGAGGGGGGAGAGGGGTGGGGGAGGGGTCATGATTATGGTAGCAAGGGGAAATCTCCAGTTGCTGGCCCTTAGTGACAGACCCATGGATAAGGGCTCATGGCTGGGTTTCAGGGGGATGCCAGGAATGGGAAGGTGTCGCAGTCTTGAGACCAGTGGACACAGTGGAAGGCTTTGGACTCAACAAACAACCATCTTCCACTCAGCTTGATGCAGATGTACTGCACTTCAATGAAGTACACTTGTTTTGATCAGTGAAATTAGCTTAAAGCAAATTTTCTGCCACCTGATAAAAGACTTACAAAGCACTGCACAGCATAAGGTTGAATAGCCTTTACTCTGATAGTAACATCCATCATTTGTGATGCTAACAGTTTGCCATGTCTTGTTCCCTCAACTCTTGTCAACTGTATAAGTACATCAACATACCTGGAGGTGTTCAAAAAATATCAAAACCAAAACATTGATTGAACATGTACACTGTACAACAAATTTAAAATACAATTATTTTTCTAAGCTGGCACAGACAGTGGGAACTTTTATTCAACAGGGCAAATATCCTATTGCAGCAAATGCAGTTAAAAGGCATTTTAATGGAGTCGACAACAAGGAGTGCCAAGGTGTTAGTTGTAGTCAGTAGCCTTGATTCCTTGTAATCACAAACTGAATGGCATACAGTATTTATGACATTGAAGCGGGAAAAGAGACTGTCTTTGCTGTATTATTAAGTACTTTCCCTCTTTCTTCCCGTCCATGTTTTTATAAATGTAAGTACAGTTGAACCTCGATTATCCGGACCTTGATTATCCGGATTTCTCGATTATCCGGACTTTATCTCTGGTCCCAATTTTGTCATGAATATTTATTAGTCATGATCAAGATTCGTAGCCATATTCTTTTTAAAACTACAGCGTTGAAAAGTGCAGTACACACGAGTCTGTTTCGCTTTCAAAAAGCAAAATAAAGCAGCGCTCGCACACGTCATAACTAATGAACAACTTTCGAATCAAAGAGCAAAATAAAGCAGCACTCGCATACGTCGTAACTAATGAACAACTTTCGAATCAGTTTTTGTTCCTCATTAATATTCATATTCTCGATTATCCGGACCCTCGATTATGCGGACTATTTCGTCTAGTCCCAACGAGTCCGGATAATTGAGGTTCGACTGTACATTGTATGACAGGTGATTTTCTTCCAGGTTATGTGAGGGCGCATGGTAAGGAGGATTTGATTGAAGTATTTCTAAAAATTTATAATGTTGAAGGATAAACAAGAAGATACAGTACATGTGTATGTAAAACATCACTAGCAATACAAAAATAATAATACAAACTATCAGTGTACATACCATTCAAAATTTGTAACATAGTGATAGTCATTCATGCTACAGATCTTGATGATCTTGGAAATTAGCTCATCACAGTATGCTGATAAGGAAGGAAACAAGAGATTTAGTTTTACAACATACATTTCTACCAGTTACAGAACCTTTGGGTGCATGTGTACTAAAGGCATGATCATAGCATTGTGATTGTATAGAAGGAAAAGTGTTTTTGTTCCTCCTTCACTCCCTTTTTCCACTGTTTTTTTGATCGATGTGACTGATTCCTGTCTTTTGCACTGCGTCGGGGGCTCATGGCTGGGTTGCCAGGATTTCCCAGCCTTGGGGTAGTAGCTGGCTACCAATAGTGGAAGAGTTGTTAATGGGGTCTCCATGACCTTTGGCTTTGCAACAGAATTACCTATTGTAAGGTAATGTGAAGTGCTGTTTTCTACCCATGTAAACCATGTGACCGTTAGCAGTACTAAATGGAATTGGGCCCACACAAGGACAGAGAAAAACCCTGACAGGGGTGGGAATAGAACCCATGACCTTTGGGTTAGATCCTCGCTGCTCTACCGACTGAGCTACAATGTACAAGGTCAGACGGGAGCAGGTTGTGGGAATTGAAGATGTCAAATTTATGGAAATAAATATGTACAAGTACAAGGAAGGGTTAGGTTTTTTTGCACATTGTGTGCTTATTCAATCATGCATACCCATAACAGGATTAATAATCATATCAATACTATGAATACTTATAAAGAGAGATGATGATGAAGACAATGACGACAATGGTAGTGATGACCACGATAAATCCTTACTTTGACTGTCAGCCTTGTCTATGTGCACCATTAATTTCTTGATGATATCCATTATATTCTTCTTAGAAACCTTCAAAAAATAAGATTATTTGATTCAGTATCTGAAACAACAATAATAATAATTATTATTGTTGTTATTATTTAGAGACAAATTATTTGTCTCTACACATCTTTTGGGATGACTACGTATTAATACACAAGTAACAGGGATAATTTACCATTCCAACAATAAGATCCAGAGCCCTAAGTCTGATGGATTCATCCTTGTCATCTAAACATTGAAGAACAATATCCCTGAAAAAAATAAAATCAGTCACAATCTAATAATAAAGTTTACAGGTTCTAAATAACACAGACAGATAGGGTTAGGAACAAATGACCTGCAACAGATATATAAATTTGTGAATCACAGTGAAGTATATCTACATGTAACCCTAGTAGTTCAAAAGGTGGATAACATTATCCACAACATACAACTGTAAATCACTATCCCGTGGATAAACACTAGGAAAACCATTGAGTTATCCAGTGGATATTGTATAACAACAATAACAAGTTCAAGTGGATCAAATTGTCAAGTTAAGACCTACACTGTATATATTTTGTAGTTAAAATTTTTCCGAATAGTCTGTTTTTTACTTTCCTTTGTTTCAGATTATGATAATGTCTATAAGACAAAGGAAGTAAAAAACAAATTAGTTGAACAAATAATATTAATAATAATAATAATAATAATAATAATAATAATAATAATTGTTATATACAGTTTAAGTCTGTAACTTGACAATTTAATCCACTTTAACTTGTTATTGTTGTCATTACAAAATTCCATATGGGCGCCCTAAGTAATTTTAAGCTAAAAAAGTCTCCCCAGAGCGACCAGCTCTTCACAAACACCTTGAACAATTGACCTGAAACAACTTTTAAAATGCTTTTTACCATAGGAAGTGTTTTCACATCACAAATTTGAAGGTTATAATTTAACCTCTTGACCCCTGGGAATGAGACTTCATAGATTTTACTCTAACACCAGACGATTATACTCGACGTCAATGGGCGGCAGTTCAGGAGTTGATGGGTTAAATGATTGATTATCATCACAGTGGTCTTACTTGTGTGCCTGAACAGCTTTTGGATTGACAGACAAGATTTTGGACATAGCAAGCAGACCAAGATATTTCACTACAGAAAAACAAGAACAAATAGGAAAGAGAATTAATTTCCTAATTGCTGAAATGAGTAGAGTGAAGACCCATACCATCTAGCACTCCCATCAACATTATTTTCCTATCACATTCTCATGTACACTGCATGTTACCTCCCTACCATAGCTTGTAGATAATAATAATAATAATAATAATAATAATAATATATATATATATATTTTTTTTTTAGTTAATGACTTTTTTAATTAATGACTTTATTTCCATGATAAAAATATTTTAAAAAATTAAAATATCTCAAAAAGGTAAGAACGATAAATTTACAAGCAATATAGATATTTATCTGGTTTAAAACTGTTTTAAGACCTCTATAATAAATAAATAAATAAATAAATAAATAAATAAAAATTAGAAAAGTCATTTAACATTAGGTCTGGAAAGTTCAACGTCCACATCAATGTCTTTAACACCTATTTGAGCTGGAGCCTCTGAGGCAGAGAAATAGAGAAAGAAACTTTTCCTTTTATCCACATCATTGTCTTTGCATAATAATGATAATGATGATGATGATGATGATAATAATAATAATAATTTTTTTTGTTGTCTTACAATTTTGGTCACTGTCCTCAATTAAAATCCGTAGCTTGCTCACACAAAGCTAAAGGGAAAGAACAAAATCAATAATAAAAATTAGTACTGATCTTGTATCAATGTATCGGTACAGTTGAACTTGATTGTCTGGACTCATTGGGACCACAGTAAATAGTCCAGCCAATTGAGGTCCACCTGTAGTTTGTAAAAAAGGTTAGCAAAATTCTGTAATTTGATATCAAAATAATGTGACCAACCTGAATAGAAGGTGTATGCTGGGGTAACCCTGGAAGGGAAAAGAAGAAAATGATGAGATAATGTTAAATGTACATTAAAATTTTGTATTCTTTCAGAGAACAAGAGATTATACATGTACAAACAAAATGTTTAAAGGATTCATTTTAGTCCAGGAGTCAATGGATTAAAATATAATGCCTAAAGAGTATACAAAATTCATATTTACCCAGAGCCCTTATTAAACCATTGACTCTCGGGGGTCCCCATTTTTCAGCAAGTGATTAACCCATTGACTCCCAGGGGTTCCCCATTGACAAGTAAAATCGTCTGGCATTAGACAGAGTAAAATACTACTTAAGAATGGCTGATTCAGGCCAGTTTGAGAGTCAAAGGGGTTAAAAACTCTAAATGTGTTGTACTTTATATGCATAAAAGTTGTGAATATTCAGGTGCACTCTTGCCCTTTAAATCACAAGGAAACTTCCTCTCTAAACAAATGCTTACTTACTGCTTGGGACTATTAAGGACAACATATTCAACTACTAGGACCTCTATAATGTGTCTACATCAAGTCGTTATCTGTATTAGAAAAAAATGCCAGTCCTCACCTGACACAACAGTGTTTATACATTCATATAATAGAGACATGGCAGAAGTACTGCAAATCAAATAAAAAGGGGAAATGGTAGTCCAAATTATTTCTTGTTACAAGCGCTTGTTAAAACATGCATGCTAAGACTATCATGATAAAAAATTATTTAGTGTGAATGTTGCCCTTACATGTAGATGAGTGGGCTTTCAGTTGTAAGAACATACATCAACAAGCACCGACATTTAAGGTTAAGTCCTATTAACCCCTTTAGTTGCTTTTCCAGATTTTGATTGGTATGAGTGCACAGTCATGTGCTGTAGAACTCAGACAACTGGTCAAGCAATACTTTTTCTTGCATCCTACTCTGTCCTGACAATTCCATTAAAATAAATCTAAAAAATAGGTTTAAATTCCCTTACTGTCTCCATTTAATTAGTTACTAGCTTGCGTTGAATGTGAAGATCACTATGATAATAAGGGACAAAAATTTCAGAATTCCTTTTTCAGCACAACACCATGGCACATCAAACTTACTACGAAAACCACCTATCTGTGGAATGGGCCCCAATTACCGAGTCTCTGCCCCACCCAATTTCGTTAAACATTTTAATGAAATTTCTTTCCTACGGGCTTAAGGTGTACTATAACGACCACAACAAGGGAAAAACATGATTTCAAAATTTATCTCTTTTCTTTGCCAATCGCAGAAAAACTTCCCATGAAGAAACCTGTGGTGAAGTCTCCCCCTTTTCCAATAATGTATTGTATAATCTTCATTCTCAAGGTTCCTCCTAGAGCTTTTCCACAATTATGGAGCCTTCCATATGTGCTCAGTTCTGCCAATACCTCTTAAGGATTTTTACTACTTAATTACAAGCAAAAGTGGGCGGGGAAGACAGGTAAATTCCTACCCATTCCACAGATCAGTGGTTTTTGTAGTATTCAACAATACACCGAAAGTCTTAAAGTATAATTTATTTTTCAAATGTCAAATCTATCTCACAAAACTCAGGAAAGTTTAAATTGGGAAAATCTAATAAGGCCAGCCAAAAATTGTGCACTATACATGTAGATTATAATGACATCAGCCCTTTGAATACCATCTAGACAAAGTAAAACTCCTTGTATGTTGTATGTAACGAAGTCCCTAATTCAAGGCCACAGATCAAACAAGACTACCTTTGCAATAATTGTTCATAAAACAACTAAGACAGGAAAATTACCTGTGTATCAGATTTGTCAATGGTTCCAATAATTTCTTTCCTAACCTTGGTTCTAGAGGACAAAGGGCTCCAAACTAAAAAAAAGTCAAATAAAGATGATTAAAATGATGTTTCAACAGCCAGAGCCAGAGATTGCAATGAACAGCCCATGTACTTACTAGCTTAATTATTTTGATTAACATCCAGTTGTTGGTGGAACTTGTCATCAGTTTGAAAAATAGAGGTGCTAGGGACAGGTAGTTCTTTGGGTTTTTGCGAGCCAACTCACAAATCACATTTACAGCAGCAGATTGGACCCCTAGGAGTAAGAAAAAGCGAGAGAATTACTGTAAATACTGGTCATGCTCATTCATGTCAATTTAAGTCAATTTTTATTTCAATTTGCACAGAAATAATAATGATTTACAGAAAGTTTTTAATTTTACTGAGAGTTACTTTTATTGCACTCTGAGTACAGGAAATCATTGTATTTTAAATGGCCTATGTGTAGCCGTACCCTGCCCCCGAAAGAAAAATGGGAGTGAGGGAACGTCTACGAAAACCTGACACAAATACATTTAAGATCTCTCTCCCTCAATGTATAATGTTGCAGTTCATTTTTTTCCTGGTTCCCAAATGTTTTAAACTAATTCAATTTTGATTTTCCTTTGTTTCACATTATGATCATGAATACTAGACAAAGGAAAAAGTGGTTTCAACCAAGAAAAACTTGAACCACAACATATCCAGCAAAAAGCAAAAACTTGAACCACAACATATCCAGCTTCTGAAATATTCCATTATAGGATCTTTTTTTTCTTTTTCTCTTTTATTTCTTTAAATTAAAATATCCGAATGATCTGGACAAACTATTTTTACCGGGCTCAGCATCTTCAAGCTTTTCTTTCAGTCTTGGAAATGCAGGTCTTAGAGCTTCAGGAAACTATACAATAATAAAGAACAACAAAGGAACACTAAGATTAATTTTCATAAAAAGGGGTCAAAACAGTATCATATTTTGAAGAGAAACTAAATTAAGTTGTCAACAATCTATAGGAATGTGAAAATTAATATTACATTACATATACCTTGAGAAATATTTTGTACATTAATAAGACAGCCCTCTTTCTGATGTAAGGTTTAGTTGATACAAGCTGAAAAAATAAACAAAGAAGGGAGAAATTTATTAATAACACAGATGGCAATAACAAAGCTACTGCATAACCTAAATGAAACTTAGTGAAAGTTTGCCTTCAACATAAACCAACATTTTACTGTTTGGACCATTAAATTTCCTCAAAGAGCCCAGCAGTACATAAATAAAATAATTAACGTGAAATAAAGTGTTCATTGTTTCTTCTATTGGGCCTTTAAAGACCACCAAAAAATTCAAGGTAATTATTCAAACTACATGTTTGATATAAGTCTTGTAATTAAAAAAAAAAAAAAACATTATGCCAACCAAAATCCAACCCACAAAAGTGGACTGAATAAAAAACTTCAGTGGGAACCTGAGGTATGTTTCAGATACACATATCATACCATACGGCTGAGCTGAATTGAATTCAGTGTTTTTAAGCATGTAAAGTATGGCAGCTTAATTCATTCACGATGCAGGGCTGTCAATAAGGGCCGGTATGGTATATTAAGAGACCCTGGATCCCACAACAAGCTTGTGCCTTCAGCCCTCGGAAAGCCCACCTTCGGTGTGCGTTGTCCATTCTCCACCTACTCCTCAGGTTTTGCCGCCTACTAAAATTTTATTTTAAACCCTTGTGAAAACAGAGTTTTTTACCATTCCTTCATGTCCAGCTGCATGGTAAGTGATCCATGCCATTTCCTAATGAACAGCACCTTACTAGTAAATGGTTTGAACCCAGGAGTCACTATAATAACCAAGTGAGGGTAGACCTGAGAGGAACTGTTTAGAACAACATTGACTCATGTTTTGACAACCTAATCGGAAGTCGTCTTCAGTCAATGTCATCTACATGTAAACAGTCTTTCTCAGGACTACACTCACCCAAACGAACAATCATACTACACTTGATTATGACATTAACTAAGCTTATTCACAACATGATATTATTATTATAATTGTGTGTTCAGAGCAACCTACCAATGACATCACATCATTGGCCAAATCTCTGGCCAAGTCTGGTGTCACAAAACAGGAAAATCCAGATAATGAAACCCCAGCATCATACATGTTCATGCTACACAGATCCTAAAAATGGTATTAACAGTAACAAAGTATTATTGTGAGCCAAGGCAACACTTGCAGGGCTGACGAAAGTGCGACTCACTGGTCGCCAATGCAACCAAAAATTGAGTGCTGGCGACTAGATTTTCAGAAACAGTTGCAAGCTGGCGAATTATGTTTTGTCTGATAACCCAGGATAAACAGTAGACAACTTCTGTATTTGAATCTCTTTATGTTGAAATCATTCGAAACCTGTAGCTAGAACACAACTCACCTTTCTTTTCCTAATAAAATAATGTTTAAATACTACAAGAAAATCGGTTTCACACACTGTTAATTAACAGCACAAAATGCACTTCAATACTTCTATCACTGCGTTGACTAGGCACTATAATTGTTTCAGCGGCTTCATGGGATCGCCTCTTGCTGGTTGCGGGAGTTTTTGCGGCCAGAAGACAAAGATTCAGCCACAAGGTTAATTCAAAATTTAAATCCATCGTCAGTTGTGAATGCTGAAAATGTAGATTTAGCCAAATTACCAAAGGACCTCCTTGGAACTAGCTTGATATTGACAATAAATATTATATTGATAATGAACCCGGACATCACATAATGAGTTGGAAATTTGTATGGAACCTTCAAAAAGCAACTTGCACCCTTAACGTAAAGTAGGTTGGATAATTATGACTTTCTTGCATGCAAAGTGACATTTTAAATCATGTTCTTACGTAAGTCATATATTAAATAAGGTGGTGATCAAAATTTATGATGTGGCAATCAATTTTTTCCCATTAGTCGCCAGCTGGCACCTGAGCAAAAAAGTTAATTTCGAGCCCTGACTTGTATGTAGTATCTCAGAGGTACAAAAACCAAGTAACAAACTTGTAAACAAGCACAATACGATAGAGGAATCAGGAAATAAGTACCTTTCTGATCATGTTTGTGGTCAGCATTAGAATATCCAAGTCTTCATGAAATGACTGTGAAGCTGCCAGATAACCAACTCTCTGCAACAAGGAATAACACAAGTAGTCATCTTTCTGAGTATTATTCAATTGTGGGTAAAGGCAATTACTGTACTGTAACAAAATAATTTATAGTAACAGTAACAACAACAATTGACAATCACAAAACAATCACAATCACAGTAATAATAATAATAATATTATTATTATTATTAATATTTGAAAAAGATGTGGTTTTTAAAACATTTAGCCATAAAAATTGCGATAAAGCATTTCGTAAAAGCATATTAAAAGTTCGACGTTTGGCTAACGTCATTATCAAGTCAAAGAGTGAAAGATAAAAAATGTTCAAATACTAAAAAGACAATAGGTGATGGAAAGTTCTTTTAAACAAAGAGTCTTGCGCGAATGGAATCAGTCTGCGTGTTGAGACTAGGATTGCGGTCCTTGATGAAAAGCATCTTATAGACAAGACAGTCAAATTCCTTGGCACTCTTTGTGATTTGTGATCTCTGAGATTGGTAAACACTTTTCGACAAGCCCATTGGGATACAGGCCTCCTCAAAGAAAGCCAATTCCGCATTCTAAAAAAGTGCCAAGGAAAATTTGACTGTCTTGTCTACGAGATGCTTTTCATCAAGGAGCGCAATCCTAGTCTCAACATGCAGACTGATTCCATTTGTGCAAAACTCTTTGTTTAAAAGAACATTCCATTAACTATTGTCTTTTTAGTATTAAAACACTTTTTATCTTTCACTCTCTGACTTGATAATAACGTCAGCCAAACGTTGAAATGTTGTCAACAAACATTGAACATGCTTTTACAAAACGTTTTATTGCCAATTTTTACGTTTTAATTATTGTTATTGTTATTATTATTACTATTATTATTATTATTGATTACGTCTACAGCACTATACAAAAATGCATTGTAGATCAATAGTGCAATAAATCAATTTTCAATGCCAGTATCACCATTTAATGGTCATATTGAACTCTTAATATGACATTATACAACTCTTAACAAAACAAAAATTAATATTAAAATCTCAACTATTTCAAATATACAGTAATATACAGTGTATTACAAATCTACATTATATAGCTACAGTGTAAACAAAAGTCATGAATTTAGCCACAACTCAAAACACTTCCTAAAAAGGAATACTCTTAAGAACGTCACTACAAGTATAGTAAGTTCTTACCTTCAAAGTAAATTTTGAAGAGCTCATCACCTCTATGATATTAAATGCTGCCCAGCTGATGTCATATCCCAACATCTGAAGCTGGAAAAAAAACCCATACATTCACACTCAACGTGATACAATGCACATGTAAAACAAAGGTTGAGTCAAATTCTGTATCTCAAGACCCATTTTTAGCATACTGTAGAAAAAATTGAAATTTTTCCACAACTGCTTGAAATCTTGCAATCTGATTGGCTAATATACCATTGTCAATAAGAGTTTATATAATAACCCAAGTTATTCACAGATTTTGATTGGTTCTTGCACATGATCTATTAGAGGACAAACGCACGATTGACTTCACCATCACCTTTTATGCGAATAAAGTTTAATTCTTTATTATATAAAACAAATAGATTCCATGTTGCCGTGGGTCTGTTCAGTAATAGATCACAGAAGACGTCAAAATGTGGTAAGAACATCAGTGACACACTCGGCTATCGCCTTGTGTGCCACTTTTTTGTTCTTACCACATTTTGACGTCATCTGTGATCTATTACTGAACAGACGCATGACAACATGGAATCTATTTGTTAACTAGAGAATGCTGCTTGCATCAACATGTCACAACTGAAATAGCCAATCAGAAATGCTCATTTTTAGGAACTAAACCAATCAGATTCCAAGAAAGTTATAGACAGTGCTTGTCCTTTCTTTGTGTCACAATCTGAAATAAACTTTTTCTTTGGCGTGGAATATTGTGGTAAGAAACAAAATGAATTAATTGAATGTGGTTCGGCATTGTCTGTATTCTTATCAACAACAATATTTGTCATCAAAGTGCTCAAAATTTGTTGTGGACTCACTCAGCACACACAAGATTTCGACCACTAGTGTGATGAAGAATAATTATTGTTGTCAATAGGAGTACGGACAACGCTTAATCACATTTGATTCATTAAATGTACCATTTTTCAGAGGACCTGATGTTAACATGAAGCCTCTTTGGAAAATGCCTTTGAAATGCTAAACATCTCTTTTGTAATCCTTTTTTTGTCAACAAGAAAATTGTAATTAATTTATATTGTCTATGTTGATGAAAAGTGCGAAAAAAGTTTAAATTTATTGACTTGTTTTCTTAACTGAAAAGTAATTTTCATTTCTGATATTCCTGCACTTAGCTTTCTGATGTGAAATTGGCCATTTTAATTCACCATCTGCTTATGTTGGTTATTTGCAATCATTATTGGTTGAGTTTTATTTTAGCAGCTGCTTTTAGATTGCTTGTTTTCAAAAAACAAGTTCTTTGTGTGACAACACTAAGACAATAAAGGAAAATCAAATTTTCCATGAGTATGGGGTATTACAGTGCGTTTCACAAAACTTTTGACCAACGGTTTCCGAAGTTCGTTTGAAATTCCCAAAGTTCGCTACGAACTTGGCTATTTCATTACGTAATTGTCAATCAAATTGTGAACTTCGAAACGAAGTTGTGAATTTCACATCGAATTTCGTGGGGAAGTTACGAAGTTCGTCGCGAGCAAAGTTCACATCATTCGGTGTAGTTGGATTGGTAATATAACTACAAATGAATTTAAACAGTGAAAACATTTCTCAACCAAGAAAGACTATTTTTTTGATGTTTACTTCGTAAAGGTAAATTATTTGAGAGGTACGGAGCCGGGACTTCACATTACAGACAGATGGCGCGACTCGTATCTTGTTTACACTAGAAATGTAAAGACAAAAGTTGAACAACATGACATTGAAATGTTTTGTTTCTTGCGCTATTTCTAGAATGATGTATGTGCTGAAAATAGGGTTTCTTTTTATCTCTGATAGATTTAACTGTAAAGTACTTTTAAGCAACCATGCGTAGAAGTTCACACGACAGAAATTGTATTCTATTTTTAGGCAGGTGTCGGGTGACATCTGGGAATATTCAGTTTTCAACGTTTTATAACCCATTTTAAAACCAGTAATTCGCAATCAACGTAACCCCAACTTCTAAGAAAATTCAGTGAAATTTACACCGAACGGTGCGAACTTCTCTCGCGACAAACTCCTTAACTTCCCAACGAAGTTCGTGGTGAAATTCACAACTTCGTTTCTAAGTTCACAATTTGAATAACAACTACATAATGAAATTGCCAAATTTGTAGCGAACTTCAGGAATTTCAAACAAAGTTCGGAAACTGTTTGTCAAAAGTTTTGTGAAACGTACTGTAATAATTCAACAAAGTTGATATTGATAATATTAAACTCCAAATGAGAATGTGTGTCATCTGTTTTGCAATCAAAATTAATCCTTTTAACCCTGTACTTGTCCTCACTGACGAGTAGAATCTATCAGCGTCACTCTTACATGAAGAAGAAAAAGGGTTATTAATTAAACCTTTCCCGCGTAAGTGTGACACTTGTAGATTATATTCTAACGCTTGATTATTTTAGTTGTCAATGGGGGCTAATTGAGTGTTTGATCTTTGACTGCATGCTGGGTTTATGGTGACCATAGGAGTTTATCTCCTCTGATAGTTAGCCATGGAAGTTTAATTTAATCCCTTTGATTATTATTTTAGTGTTTGATCTTTGACTGCTGATTTTATTGTGGCAACAGAGTCTTGAGCTTTGAGAGACAGCGACTCCCAAGAACACTTGGAATAACACGGAAGTGTATCTGTGGCACCAACACTGCGCAGGAAGAAACAGAGAATCATGACAAGGAAAGGAATACAACACCTTGCCAGGGCAACCAGGCATACCAGCAACACATTCCAACAATCCACAGCATAATAGCAATGTCCCGTTTAGAGCATGTCATATCCACCATCACAGCAAGAGTCCCAGAGAACCTAATTTCCTTGATCACTACTTCCTTGAACACTCAATCTCAGCAGGGCCAGCTAACACATGGAAATTATTTTTCTTTGATAGTCTGTATAGGTGAAAACCGTATTTATCACATAAACTTTCCCTAGGCAACCGCAGAATACTGCCCTTTCCTCGTGGTCTGGTGCTGCTGCCTTGGATGAGGTATATGCTTCCACATATTTTTGGCCACATCTAAGGAGTGACACAATCATATAGATTCCTTGATACGGTATTCCTAGTACATACATTTCAGTTATATGGGGTTTCCAGTTTGTAACACTCATGTTTTACTGTCAATGTTTCTGGGATTCCTTTACTCAGCAGACTCACTGGCATACTGCTCTTAACTATTTTCACATTGGAATCTCAAGTGAGTGGCACCAGAATCACTCTCAATCTGCCGTTCATAACCTTCATAGGGATGTGGCTCGACATGCCTACCAGTCACTTAAAGGGCACAGTTTTCGCATCTGAGCCACATCTACAGTGGCTGCCACGGGCTTGCCAGACTGGTTAATTAAGGTTCTAGGCCAATGGCCATCGGATTGCTGCCAGCCGTATACACACACACACCTTACAATGTTTTACTGTCAGCTGCGCCGCGTATGGCTGTCGTTTCTTTACCATCTCTTTCGTGTGCACTTAAGGGGATACATGCTTCGCACGTATCGGTTGGGGTTAAGTCTCGCAGCGACTTCCCAAGCTTCGGTGTTTTTTCATGCTATGCCATTTTATGCTCTCTATCTACCTTTGTTCTTGTCCCATCCAGCACATGCCGGCGGAGTCAGCTCATACATGTAGTGCTGGGGAGATAAGGAGGCTTGAGCTATTTTTATTGCCTACATTCTTTCCATTATAGCGCGATGCTGGCCGGAAATTTGCTCGTGAACATGCTCTCTTGTTTCAGTTTTACCACTAATATGCACTCCTATAACTGCCTCTGGTAGAGAGGCAGGTACACTGAACCATGTGAAGTGGATTATAACAAATTTCTCTATATATCCAGTGAATATACATGTAAATTATTATTATTCTCAATAGTTCTTAAATTTGACTGTTATCTCTTTATGAAAACATACATGTACTTGTAAATGTAGCCTCAACAAACAATGGTCTTTCAGTTTCAAAGACACAATACTAGACCAAGTTTTAACCACCCACAGTGGGAATGCAGTTTACAGCTTTGTACAGTGTACATGTATGTTGTGACCGCTTCTAAAGGACAGAAGTAAAAAATCAACAGTACATTAACTCAGCCTACAACAAAGTTTTTGCTTTCCTTTGTCTTACATTCATTACTGAAATAATATCAGGAAGTAAAAATGTGTACTTTGTGTAGAAATAATTATATGAAACCCAGATTGCTAAAGTTGTGAGTATAAGTGGAAGAATAATGAAAAAGAATAAGCATTGTTATTGCTTTGTTTCTGCTATACTTGGTCAAAAAATGATGGGGATGTTTACAATGCAGTAAGATGATAACAAGGACTTCAAGTTTTCTGTTCTGTGCATACGGCTTTGCGAACAAAATTTCCTTAGAAATGTACCTAGAGCTACAGTGCTTATGTACTACAACAGTAACTTAAAGTCGCTCAATTCTAAAGGTTAGGAAAGAACAAATATCTAAAATATCCAAAACTTAATCATGGAAATCACCCTTTGCCCCAAATTGCACTTTATTTTTGTAACTTTTCAAGTGTTATCACAGACTCTTTGTTCTATTTCATGCATATAAACACCGATAACCACAGCAATTCATAAACTTGGGCTACCCTGTGCTAACACTGTACTAAATTCTGATTACAATTCAAAGTCAGTTCAAGTAAATACTCAAGATCTAATGTACACTACTTACATATGTGAGCTTGGCAACAGCATTGGCCTTGACAGTAGCATTTTCTTGCCTCAATTCCTGTTTAATCTCATCCAGGCATGATGCAATGTACTTAGCCTGTCGAACAATAATGAAATCCCATTTTAGAGATTCAACTCAATAATTGAACAGTTAGGTGTGGGCGTGTGGAAAATGAAGACCTGGAAAACAAGGCTCAAAGCCCAAGAAAACAAACACCGTCCAAAGGAAAAAAAAACAAAAACTAACCACACAATAAGTGGCACAAACACAAAAGAACTAAAATTATTTGAGTTGTTTTTCCTAGTTCGATCCACTGAAGAAATATTCCCAGACAGAATTTCTGAAATTATCACAAGTTGAACTTCAGTGGTAGTATTTTCCAAATTAATAAACTAGTCTCCATAAACCTTATTCCAAAATGTCCCCCATTTTAGTATTTTTTTGTTTTGCTTGCAATTAGCCATTGATGCCTTGTCCAAGGTCAAATATTCTTTTCATTTTTTTTGTTTAAAAATGAGGCAACAAGGACTACAGTAATTTACGAGGAAACAAAAGAATACATACGTGTACTAAAATGGCGGCCATTTGGAATCAGGTGTATGCTTGCTTGGGATAAAGTTCACAGCAAGATTAAAAAATATTAATGGTGGATTTATGGTCATTCTTCACTGTGTCAAAGTTAGCAAAAAATTAAAGTTACTCGCCAATATTTTCCTGGACAACAATGGCATTGTGGTGTTATGTTCTTTTAAAAGCTTTATGAAGAGATTTAAAGGGGACAGGTTTTGAGTGGACCAACATGTTGTTAACCCATTCAATGCTGAGGCGGCCACATTGACGAGGAAAAATAATTAATTGTCTGGCATTAAACAGAGTAAAATCTTTAAGTCTCACTCCCACAAGAGAAAGGGTTTACCAGTCTTCAGAAATATTTTGAGGTCACTCTTCCAATATATTCGCCTGATCAGTTTATGCACCATTTTCTCATGACAAAGGCAACAAGCAAATTATCCAGACTGGTCCTGTAAGATGTTCAGGACAAGTAGCATTTGCTACAGTGATACAACTCGCATGCCTCGATCATATTCATCTTTACAAGGCGTAAGGAACATACAGCCAAAGAAAGTATAGCTCAATGCCTGATTAAAACCAATGGAACAAAACTGGAATTTCCAAATTTTCAAATGAATAATTTAGAAATTACTGTTCTATTCATTTTTGTACGGCAAATTCTAGAAATTTTGGCTACATGGTATATACCCCTCACGTTTATGAAGGCTGATGAGTCAGTTCAAGAGAATTGGTGAAGGGTCTTTTCTTTCCACAAAACCCAGGCTACCATGGGAGACCCCAGAAAAATAACCAAAAACTAAAAAAAAACACATGTAAAACAGTAAAGAGCAAAACACAATTCTGTTGTTTAGAATGGCCAGTGAGTTATTTCAGGAGAATTATCTATTCTACTTTTTTTTTGGGAGGATGGGGGTGGATGTAATACAGTGTAGCAAATCCCAGCAATTCCTTGGTGCAAATTTAAAGTAAAAGTTAAGTGAGATTTATAGCCCATTTAGCTTAAAGGATCGATCCCTTGGGACTCGATATCAAAAAGTAAGCATAAAAAAAAAAAACCGCAAAAACTTAACCCTGATTTAAATATCACATGGCTAATAGAATAGGATCGTTTACACGCAAAAACAATCGTAAGTTCAAGTGTCGAACGAAAGGGTCCGAAGCCGAGATAATTTTACATAATTCAGTACCCGTTTAACTTCATCTCCCTTTAATTCAGTTGAAAACAGTTAGCCCCAAATCCAAGTAACCCAGGCTCATGTGATAATAAAACCCTTATACACCTAAAAAATAATAAGCGCAATAAACCGGACGAATAGATTATGCCACGTCGAGTGTCAAGCGGTACCACTGTCACAATATGCTCATGTGAGGAAGCAAGAACATACCTCGTTGCTTTTGTTGTTACGAATGCCGCGAACGAGATCTGTTAAATTTTTCTCAAACATTTCGGACGATAACCTTTTCACTACCCACAGGCCAGGTTGGATTCTGTAATTTCACGGTCAACCACTTTAGCTACGGCATTTTGTAAACGAAAGTTGATCCTCCCCTGTTCCATACAACATGGCGGCGTAAACTAGCTATGATTTCTGGGATAGAAAAAAAAATGTCTCCTGGAGGGAGGGGAGAGTAAGGCAATAATTGTTCTATTTGCACTTCCGCTCGCTTGCTTGGGGACAGAGCGAAGAAGCAAGCTGAAATTCAGTCTTGCACCTTGGCAAAAAATTCAGTCGGCAATTTTAAAGGCCCACCTTCAACCGACAGGCTTTTCTACCGTTTGTTTTCGTTATGGAAATTCGCATTGCTTATCGTAGCGATCTGATTGGATGAATTTCAGCTTTGACGGGATTTTCATGTATGAATGAATTGTTCCACAGACCACGGCAGGCAATGCCTGTGGGTTTCCCTCACGTGATCAACAGCTGTGTTTTTTCAACGAAAACAAAAGAAGACGTTAGCATAATAATAGCTTTCAATTCCCGGAGGATTGGATCGGCACACCAACATGGCCGCCATTTCATAGTTTGGGGACACCAACATGGCGGCCGTGACGTCATGTGAAATCCAATAATTCCTTTACGGAAGGGAGAACTAGCCCAAAATTACATTTATGCAATGTTGCAAATGAGTAATAAAGCGGCAACCTGACGTAAGTATCAAATCTCTTGAATGAATCAGATCTAGAAGGCCACTGCTATCATGATAACAATAACTCTATTAAACACCATAGACGACATATAAGGTGTTTCTTACAAGTGCAAAAAAGAGCAACAACTCATTGGGATGTTTCTGTTAAAATGTATTACAAGGATTGCTCCTTATGCAATTTTAAGCCTGAGAGATGGTTTCGTGCGGACTAGCACGCCTAAAATGCTTTGTTGTAAAGATGGCGGTTCACGAGTGAAGTTGTCTCTCTGGCCTTTCTGTGCACGAATTCCAGGACCTACCGATACAATTTGAGCAAGTTTTGAAAGCTAAAGCCTTCAATGGATGCTGCACTTTGCTGGTAGGACTGGAGGGCCCGACACTTACAAAAAAATCGATGAAATGACAACCGGTGGTCTTCCCTTGTCATGGAATGGCAGAATTACCCAGAATTCGTTTGGTAATGAACGAGGCAACTTGAAAAGCACGAGACTGGCCCTCATCAAATGGCTGAAGTGCGGCCGGAGGAAAAAGTGAGAAGACGATTTCTAGCCAGATACTAAGGAGTAACCCTGGTGTGTGCTGTCAATTAATGTAGCCTTTTGATTTCTGAACAAATATTTGTCATAGAATATTCGCGACCAAGTAGTGCTTTTCTCGCTGTTATTCTTGTAGAAAAAACTGCGTAGCCTTTCGTCAGTTGTTCTTGTCAAAAAACGGTATAATGTAAATAAGAGAACACTGAGATATATATTTGTAGATTACTGAAGTGAAACTCAGTCTGTATCTCTATGGAATAAGCGCATTCAAAATTTTGTCATATTACTGTGTAAAAGTCCGTTTTTGAATGATTTTCCTGCTACTGCATACGAAAAACAACGGAGTTTTCCTCCCGGTTTTCTTTACTTGATCTTTGCAGAAGTTATATTCTGTCCCTCAATAAACCTAGAACAACCAGTTATGGTCTTAAGTCTTTGTCCTTACTTAATCAGCTAAGTTGTGGAAGGCGCTAGTGAGTTAACAGGTTTTATAATGAGAATCCAGGGAAACATTTTCTATAGCCGCTTTTCTTTTTAATTAATTTTTTTTTTCTTTAAATATTTTCTATGAATTTAGTTATGTATCCATAGATACTACGTATTTTAGCTGTAAATATAATGTCTCCCAAGATAGTAACTCTTGCAGTTACTCTGAATTCCGGGATGAAAGACAGTTGAATGCATTTGTGTATGATTCCTTTAGCAAGGCGCATGCGTACACGTTGAGTTCCGCGATTACAGTGCTTACCATATGAGAGATAAAATGACTTTTCCCTTAAATATATAAGCCATCGAAATCTTACGTTAAATTGTAATGACAAGGGCGGTCTGATGGAGCTGTGAATAGGCGTGGGATTTGTCACATATGGTTTAGGGGCCGACATATCTCTCCCTCAATGCCGTACCGGGAGGCAAGGTCGGTAGCAGAAAGCAGCAAAGGGGCCAACTGCGTCCCAAAGCGATCGCACGGGCCGAAATCCCGGGATGACTCGTTTGGTACGACGCTCCAGCGCCACGTCTGGAGGTACTGCATTTTTCTCTCTTGCTCAAACACTCCGTCAGAGTATGCGCGAATGTTCTTCGGGCTCTGCGAACGGATACGTACCTTAGCAAAAGAAGATGCTGGTTTTTACAAGGAATTGACATTTCAGTTGATTGTACAGGCATAAACGTAGATGTAGGAACCGTGCGTGTCTGTCTGGTCTTCTGGAGACAGTGGTGAGAGATGGTTTCGTGCAGACTGGGACGCCTAAAATGCTGCTTTGTTGTTAACATGGCGGTTCAAGACTGAAGTTGTCTCTCTGGCTTTTCTGTGCACGAATTCCAGGACCTACCGATACAATTTGGGCAAGTTTTGAAAGCTAAAACCTTCAATGGATGCTGTACTTTGCTGGTAGGACTGGGTGGCCCGACACTTATAAAAAAATCGATGAAATGACAACCGGTGGTCTTCCCTTGTCATGGAATGGCAGAATTACCCAGAATTCGTTTGGTAATGAACGAGGCAACTTGAAAAGCACGAGACTGGCCCTCATCAAATGGCTGAAGCGCGGCCGGAAGAAAAAGTGAGAAGACGATTTCTAGCCAGATACTAAGGAGTAACCCTGGTGTGTGCTGTTAATTAATGTAGCCCATTGATTTCTGAACAAATATTTGTCATAAAATATTCGTGACCAAGTAGTGCTTTTCTCGCTGTTATTCATGTAGAAAAAACTGAGTAGCCTTTCGTCAGTTGTTCATGTCAAAGAACGGTATAATGTAAATAACAGCACACTGAGATTTATATTTGTAGATTACTGAAATGAAATTCAGTTTGTATCTCTATGCAATATAAGCGCATTCAAAATTTCCTCATTGTACTGTGTAAAAGTCAGTTTTCGAATGATTTTCCTGCTACTGCATTTGAAAAACAACCGAGTTTTCCTCCCGGTTTTCTTTACATGATCTTTGTTGAGGTTACATTCTGTCCCCCAATTAATCTAGAACAACCAGTTATGGTCTTAAGTCTTTGTCCTTACTTAATCAGCTAAGTTGTGGAATGCGCTACTGAGTTAACAGGTTGTATAATGAGAATCCAGGGAAACATTTTCTATAACCGCTTTTCTTTTGAATTAAGTAATTTTTCTTTAAATGTTTTCTATGAATTTAGTTATGTGTCCGTATATGCCATGTATCCCGTAGTGCTTGTATGATGTAGAGTATTCGCATTGCTGGATTTTTGCACAAATGACTTCATGGATAACAGGGGTGAGTTCTTTATGAAACCATGCAGGTACTCCGTCTGATTATCCGGTGGCTTTCCGTGAATTAATCTCTTAAGGGTAGCTCTTACCTGGCCGATATAGGGGTAGGTGGAACCCGATCTACAAGACTGCCTCAAAGATCATTGAGCAGCAAAGAGTAAGGTTCCCTGTGTTTCCATGGTGCCCCGGTTCGGTGGGATATATTTTATATTTGTTTTGTTTTTACTCCCAGTTTTCTTTTGTGGAACAGTTCGAAACCCAAGTGGATTTGGTAATTACTTGACATATTGTGCCTATCCCAAAGTTCGTATGGAGTGGCATTAGTCTGGAAGCCATTGCACTCATTCTTAAATACGAGAATCTGAGTAAAGGTTAATCTCGATTTGGAAGGGTTTTATTTGGCCCAGATAGTTAGGTGTCCACTACCAGAAGCAGTCTATCCTCCATATTATCCCTCACATTTTTATTTTTAGAAGCACCTCCAAGGGGAGTTTTCGTGGGTGTTTTCTCAAAAGGCAATCATAGGAGGCCTATAGGTCATCCACTGATTACGTGACATGCAGCCGCTACCGAAACGCAAAGGTATTTCAAAGTATAGCAGTTTTAAAAATGAAAAGACATCGGACAGGGTTGACTCAAAGATACCATACGTATGGAATCATCCCCAGGGCGCTTTTCCCTGCTTTGGGTCGGAAAGCCAGGCAAAAGCGCCCTGGGGAAAGGAAAGGAACTTTATTTAAGTGTCTAGTAGATTTAGCGCTGGAGCACTTATTGGGGACACTGTAAAGTGAAATTAACAATTAACACAACAATTCAAATGTTGGTTTTTGAGGAGGGGAAACCGGAGTACCCGGAGAAAACCTCTCGGTGCAGAGTAGAGAACCAACAAACTCAACCCACATATGACGCCGAGTCGAGGGATCGAACCTGGGCCACATTGGTGGGAAGCGAGTGCTCTCACCACTGCGCCATCCCTGCACCCCAAGCAAAGGACGGGGGGGGGGGGGGGGTGAGCAAAGCGACGGGCAAAGCCTGTACTCTTCTTTCCTTCGACGCGGAATGGGGTCTGAATAAACCTTGTGAAGGTGGAAATCTTGGGCACAATTTATTGTTACCATGCTGATCGATGCCCCAGACAAAAAGTATTGTTATTTCAGGTCTTAAAAGTCAAGGGTACATGATTTTTCAGAACGCCGAACGAGCTTAATTATAAACCAAACTAATGTGGATACAAGTGAATGAAGGGGGTAGTTTCTAAAGAAACTGTGGTGCTGCGTCGGTGGGGAAGTAGTATACATAAATTTGGTTTTATCAACGGAGTTGATAATGTAAATTGGTCACCATACAGAGATTCTAAAAGCTGACGTTCCGAGCGTTAGCCCTTCGCTCTGACGAAGGGCTAACGCTCGAAACGGCAGAAACGGGCTTTTACTTCGGGTAGAGGAGCACAGAACGCGTCATCAGAAAAGAATGCAAATGCGAGAAATTTACTCACAAATAATTAGTACATGGAAGTTTGGCAGTGTGGAAGTTTGACAGCCTGTGGAAATGTGGAAGTCTGGCAGTGTGGGTTAGGGTTCGTGTTCGGGTTAGGGTCACTACCACACTGCCAAACGTCCACGCAGTTCCACACTTCCACTCTGCCAAACTTTATAAACAGAACAGCAACGAAATTTTAATTTACCCTATTTGGAGTGCGACAAAGAGCTTTCCATATAAATTAGCTCATAGGAGAAGGAAAAAGGAGGTAAAATTTTTGCAAGTGATAATCCAATGTAAGGCTATTTCTAGATTTATAAATAAACAACCCATTCAGGCATTGTAGGTGGGTAGCTACTTGGTGTAGGCACCGTCAGTGTAGGTGCGATGAGGGCTAGCTAGGGAACCTGGCACACTTACTGAACCATGGGAAATATTTGATATAATTATTACTTGTTAATTTATTCGAATGTATGCACTCTATTTTCATTTTCAATAGACAGCAGCACGGTATTTATTCTCAAACGATCTTGATAATATTTAGCACTGTGATACGTCTTAAAACATGGATTGGCACCTTAATACAGGTGCTTGGTACAAGTTTGTGTTCTCTACTCGATGAAAAATTGCGAAACGAATAGTCACCAATGTTGTGCTTGAGACAAAGATGGTCGCTGGAGAAGATTCGAGCACCCAAACGGTCTCGTCAAAGGTGTGTTGGTAACTTGATTTTTTTTAACAGTTCGTCTTTTTTTCATGATCGAATGATTCATCTCAACACCTTTCCTTGCGTTTCTAAACCATATGAATCAACTGTTATGTAGGTCTACGCTGTGGTATGATTCGATCGGTCATTTACATGTAAGCTGATTCAAAGCAAGTATACGGGCTTGGGCGGCTATCGAAAAAATATTCGACTTTTCAAAGCTGTAATAATTCTCCTTCACAAGCGATTTCGCACACAAATATCACGAACCGAGATTGTTTCGTTTAGATTTCTCCATCGTTTATCTTTCAAAAAGGTCAAACATACATGATCTGTCAGATCAGTTGTCTTTTAAGATATGTTTTGAAGGCGCGAGATCTGTGTGTGTACAAAAACTTACAATGTAAATTTCATCAGCTCGGCGAACCATGAAAATATTCGAGTTTACTCTATCCTGTGAAATCGTTGGTCGTTGCCTGTTCTATTTGTAGTGTCATTAAATAAGTTTGAGCACGAAAGGCGATCGAAACGAAGTGTTTCAATGTCATGTCGATTACTGTCTTTGTATGGCGGAAATCACGGAAGTTTGGGAGGATATTCGCCTGAACCCACCAAATCGCCAGTTTCCCGCGCATCGTTGGACATTTAACGGAGAACTGACTTCTTCTAGCTTGTTAGAAAAAGAAAGTATTTTAAATGCGAAATTGACAATTGACGAAAAACTAACATACATCGTTTTCATACTTTTTCACCTGTTTCCATTAATTATTTTTTTGAAGGAATTATTTTTTATCCCATTTCTTAGGGTTTAATGGATGGTTGAAAGTCCATCAAAATTATTTGTCGCGTTTCACTGTTGAAATTATTCAATACAATAGTTATCGTTTGGTAAAGTGTAAAAGATCAAACTTTTAATAATATTGTACTTCTTTGATATACATGCAGTAATATTAATGTTCGGATAATCATTTTCCGAACATTAATATGGGATATGGTTATCACCTATACTTCAAGGCTTTTGGCCAATTCTCGGTTTTCACATGACGTTACGGCGGCCATGTTGGAGCCCCTTCCAAATCCTCCGGGAATTTAACTCTATTGTTGTGCAAACGTTTTCTTTTGTTTCGTTGAAAAACATGGCTGTTGATCACATGAGTGAAAACCAACAATTGGAGTGCAATTCCATGGTGTACCAAAGGAACAACTTCACCTTGCACCTTGGGAGTTCAAAAGTCACACTGTTTGGATCTGTGATTCAGTGTGATTCCCTTCAAACAGTTTGTTATGTACACAAGGCTGCTGCCTACGAAAATTTTAAAGGGGCCCTCAGCTAAACACTGAGAACTTAGGAGCCCAACATACGAAGTGAAAGGTGTTGCTTTGAAAAAAATTAAGGCGCCCAGAGCTATTCTTTGGGAGCCCCAGGCTACCGGGTTCCTGTTAGGCAACAGCCTTGTGTACATGTACAGTGTAGTAGCCTTGCAGGCTATGATGGGGGTATAGAAGTGTTGGTACATATGTAGTGGTACTTGTAGTAGTCCAGGAACCATAATTATACAGTACTCAGCCGTCTCAAAACCGGCAACGGCTCAATGAGCCCCCTCCTCAGAAAGCTTGACCGTTTCCTTCCAGTCAGAAAATGTCAGACACAACACATTTTTAGCTCGAATGTCAAGTCACTGGAGATATTATAAAAACTTGAAAAAAGCTTGTTTGACCTAGACATGAAGCTTGCATCCTTTGGGCGCTCGCTTGGGTGCCTTTAGCACCAAACTGTCTCCACTTTCCTTATGATCTGCTCCCCAAAAATATTTTGAGAAGGCTGAGTACTACAGGTACATGTAAGTAGTTTGGAAATCTTTCCTTAATGCTTAGAAGGAAGTTACTGTAATGTAAGTGTTATTTTTATAAGTATGGGAGGTGCAGTGGCCTCATGGTTAGTGTGCTCGACTCCGGATCGATTGGTCTGGGTTCGGACCCTGGCCGGGGACATTGTGTTGCATTCTTGGGCAAGACACTTTACTCTCACGGTGCTTCTCTCCACCCAGGTGCATAAATGGGTACCGGCGAATTTAATGCTGGGGGTAACCCTGAGATGGACTGGCATCCCATCCAGCAGGGATCAGAAATACTCCTAGTCGCTTCATGCTACAGAAACACGGATAAGCTCTCTCCTAATGGGCCACTTGGCTCCTAAGCAGACTTTACCTTTTTAAGTACTGGAGAAAGACAACAGAGTTTAAGGATGTGGGTTTTCAGTCTTCAAATTATATTGAATAAAAACGATATTCATAATTGATAACTTGTGATTATTCTCCAGAGGAAGTACCAAAATTTTTTTCCATCAAATCTTAGCAACTTGTATGTACATGTATCTAATACTGTGGAAATGTACATGTAGAAGGCATTTTGAAAATTATTTTTCCTTCAACTTTATGTATTTCACTGGCTAAATAAAATATTTCAGTTAATTACTTTAAGGAAAATGTTTGTATTAAGAAAAATGTTGTATTGTGATGTTAATGTGATTTTTATCTCATTTCTTCTATTTTCCAGAATATCTTTATTGGAGCTGCATTGGCAATCATAGGAAATCTGCTGATCAGTGTTTCTATGAATATACAGGTCAACAGAATTTACATGAATTTTGTGTTTCTTGGCATTGCAATTGAGGTTTTGGCGATAATCTACTGTACATAAATTATTAATTAACCCATTCACACCTCAAACACTGTGGGATGCCCCTCCCCCACCCCCCATTATTGAGGAGTAAAATCGTCTGGCATTAGACGGAGTAACAATGGGTTAATTCAGTTTAATTTAACTTAAGAATTAAAAGTTACCTATCAAAATTCTTGAGACCTTTTTCTTTCTCCTAAGAAAAAACCTATTTTGCTTCAGGCATCTGGTTTTAAGTGCATTCTTTTTATAATATGCTGTAGTTTGGCAGGATGGTCAATTAATACAATGTGATTACATGTACATGTATGCATGGTGTATTAAATTTTAAGTTATCCAATGACATTGTTTTGTTAAAGAACTCTTATCCTTTATTATAAAGTAAAGTGGAAGTTACTTACGGAGAAGGTTTTTAAAGGTACATCATACATGTATGCAAAAAAATGCAAATCCTATGATTAAAATCTGATTGCAAGAAGATTAACTTTTTCTCATAGGAATGGAAGGTCTGTTGTTTCCCCATCAGGCAACCAAATATTGCATGCTGAAATTTCATCTACAGCTGTAGTTCCAAAAAGGGGCATGTTTAATTTTATGCAGCATGCAAAATAATATTTAATTCATGATTTATCAACCATAAATCTTTTTATCATCACTGGGGTTTAATTTTTAATAAGTAACTATTTTGGTTTCAACATATTTGAGTTCTGGTTACTCAGTTATAACTAATAATATTCATAATATTATTATTGTAGTGTCTGAACGAGGAAATTTGGCCTAATTCAATAATACAGACGTGTAATATTGTTTTCTGTGCTCCGTCCAGGCAGGCTAAATTAAATGTTTTTCGTTTATTCAGAAATATTCCCATCTCCGCCAAGCAGAAGAGAAAAGTGAAACACACTATTTAAAGAGTAAAATTTGGTGGTATGTTTTCTTTTTTTTTTTTTCAAGTTTGTATTTTTTGGTATTAAATATTAATAGCTAGCACCTTGGATTCAGTATGATCTGAAAGTTGTTGGATTATAGCCAATGTACAAAGAATATACATTAATGGCAATAATCCATTACACATTTTTTTCTTAAGTGGAATCAAGAAATGTTACCCATAATTATTAAAGATTGTGATAATTTACTCTTGCCACCTAGTTCATTTATTCTTCACTCATTTGTTTATTGGTGCATTCGGTTCCAATTTTGTACATGCAGATGCATTGAACCAAGTTTCCATCCCCTGGTATAATAATACTACATGTAGGTTCTCTTTGATGCAGGATTCTATCGCTAGATTAGGACCAAAACTATGAAATTCGCTAAATAACAACACATGAGCTCCCTCGTAAGGGTTTTAAAAAAGTATTCCATAAATACATGTATGTTCCTATCTTTATTGACTTCTGAGGATGCTTATATTGATTTGCCCACCATTATTGTTCAGAAATTTTACATAAATATCTACACAGCAACCTCCATCTTCTAATATATATATATGTATAATTATGATCTTCCACTATTACGCCATTTTACCATATTTGGTCAAGAGAACGCGCAAAATATGAGATGGTAATACACTGTAGTGTCTGGGTTTAGAACAGAGCAAATACAAACGGAACAGCATTTTTTCAATGAAAGAAATTGTTTCAACGTGATACAAGGCCTGAGAATTTAGCTTGTCATCGCTTGTCTCTCGTCATTTCGTTTATACAATCAAATAGAGGACATTTGGCTGGCTTTCTGTGCTGTTTACATCGTTCGCAAGCACCCTGAAGGACAGGTGATGCATTTTTTTAGAAACACTCTTACCAGATAAAATTGAATCAAAATAACACCTGTTTGTAGTGGAATAATATTATATCTACATGTATGTATTTTTTGCTATCTGTACAGTACGTTTCTTATTTTTCTGCAACTTATGTTAAATTTTGTGGCTACTTCTCATTTTCATTTTACTGTCTTTTATTTTGTTCAAACTTGACAAGCTGTGATGGCGACCTTCTTTTATCTGTTGCTTCCCACCTCAACTAGCCAATGCTACATTGTATCTTTGGGAAGTGACCATTTGTATTTTTCTTCTTTGCATTAGTGGGAAATAAAGTTGAAGTTAAAGTTGTCAGGGCACATTAAGTGTTGCCATGCAAAATTTTAGCACATGTACATTTGGCCTATTGAGAGCTGGAAATCATAACAGGAAATGGTCAAATATTATTAGTAATAACAATGACCCTTTTCTAAAACATTTTATTTTCAGGGTGGGTCTAATATTAATGGTTCTTGGAGAAATAGGAAACTTCTCAGCTTATGGCTTCTCTCCAGCTTCTTTGGTTGCACCTCTAGGAACCACAACTGTCATTGGTATGTACCATACAATGTACATTTGCTTCATTCCTCAGCAAAACCACAATTCTTTCAAGGTACATGTACATTATAGCTGTGTAAGGGATTATGAGGAAATGATCCAACAGTGATGGCATTGATGTGTACAGTACCGCTCAGATATACGTTAACTGCGCATACGCAGTGTATACGCATATACATTGTATATATGCCTATACTTGTATGCACATACGCGTATACGTACTTATACATGTACGCACATACGCGTATATTCATGTGCGTCTGATTTTCCTTTGTTATTCAGTACCATAAATTTCCTTTGTGTTGCATTGTTGAGTAAAACAAGAACTTTTGGATCTGAACAAAGCGTGACGAGCCGATAATTTTAGTGAAATTGGCTACTGCATGTATTCCCTCCAAAAAGAAGTGGGCTCATCTTTTAAGTATTAATTTACAGCATCAGAATGTTCCATACACAAGAAGATCTGTGTATAATGTTGGCAGTGCAAAAGATAGTTTTCAACCCAAGAACCAATAATAATCTAGCTACAAATAAGCTACATGGGTGTACATGTAAAATAAAAATGAAATAATTTGCTCTATAATCAGCCATTGGATGCTGCATAATTTACACTTTTTTATCACAGTTTATCAGATGCCCTGATGAAACTGGCTAAAACTAGTTGGATCTCTAGTGGCAAGGAGGCCATAATTATAACTGTTGTGGTTCAATTTAATTTATTACTTGGTTCATATTTTGCAAACCACATGTACTTTAATTTTGATTTTTTCTTTGTTTTAGATTATGATAATGAATATTAGACAATAATTATTAAAAAAAATCAAAATTGAACTTGTTTGATAAGTTTAATAAACCAAGAAAAAAATAAAATGAACCACAACATAACCACTGTACCATAAACCATAACAATGGCTAGATGGAGTCATAAGGATTATGGACAGGAATAGATCTCTTGTTTTGTGTTCCCACTTTATTGTTTTTTCTCCATTACAATGTATGTATCTTGTCTCTTGTAGCAAATGCCATTATAGCTGTTGTTTTTCTGAGGGAAAGAGTGAGATACCAAGATGTTTTTGGTGAGCTCCAAGTGGCATGTTTGCCATAAAATTATTATATTAATTTTTTTGTTCACCTTGCACTGGACCTTCAGTTTTCCTGCCTTAAACAAATTAATGCCACCTTGTTTTCTAATATGTATTTTTTCATTCTTAATGGAATGAAGGATTGTTTGATTGACTGACTTCTGGTTCATACAATATTATCATTTAAAAGTATTTGACGATAAACAATGGCTATAAAAATCATACTTCTTAATATGAACTAATGTCATTATCAAGTCAAGAAATGAGAGTTGGTAAGAATGTTAAATACTAGATACACAAATAATAGTCAATTAAAAACGGATAAAAGTGAAGAATACTCTGTTACCAATTATTAATCAATAACTATTGTTTTCATCTACCCGTAGTATTTTAAAATTCTTACCAACTCTCATTATTTGACTTGATAGTGATGTTAGTTGAATGTCAAAATGTTGTCATTTTTGACTTGTTTAGTATTTTCATTACGATATAATATTTTTTTATCGCTGTTGTTTATCATCAAACATTATTATTATATGAATAATAGATCAATTAAGTGATTCTCTGTTCAATTCCTGGTTATAAAAACAGCTGTACGAAGAAATTTTGTTTAATGTACAAAAAAATGTCTGCTTTTTAGAATGCAGCAGCGCTGATTAAAAGTGTCATAAACCATTGAGCCTTAATAATTTAGTGTAAGACTGTTAAGAGAAAGTTCATCTTACACATACATGTATATTTTTCGTTTCACAGGTGTGACCCTTGCAATTGTTGGTGCTTTCTTGCTTGTAACATTCTCAACAAAGGTACAATTATAAATTTTATTGTTTACCGTGTATCAATGATTCCTTTTTTTTTTTTTTCTAACTTTATATCAATTTTACTCTGTCTCTTGTCGAGTAAACTGTCCTGTGACAAAAATCAGTATTTTTCTTCTGGTCACCCCTTCTTATCCTACAGTGTACTATCCGAGGTAATTGTAATCTTTTTTTTTTTTCTGATAGATTAATTTAATCCATTGACACTGCAAACTCAACCCTATCAAAAGCATTGTGAAGAACTCAGAAAACCATGTGAATTTCACTAAAGTTCTCACTGGGATTTCACAGAGTTAGCACATGGTTATATTCACATCTCATTTCACAGAAATGTGAAATACCATGTGAAACTGGCTCCACAGCTCTGCTGCCCAGTGATTAGTCTGACACTTCACACTTTCTGGTTGTCAGTACAGTTGCATTGTAAAAATTTATTTTAAAGCGGCATCTATATTATTATATTAATTATTTTATTATTCTTTGCTATTGTCAGGAAACATCAGAATTAACTGGAAGAGAATTGGCAGTTTATTTGCGTCAATGGCCCTTCCTGGTCTATGTAGTATGTTTTTTTGTCTGCTTTTTCATCCAAGATTACATGTACTTTATTTACATGTATACAATAAAGTAGAAAAGTTAAAACTTCCGTTTAAAAAAATTTACCATATCTTTGATTTATTTGCAGATTCTAGAAATTATAATATTTTGCACTTTGATGTTTGTTCAATGGCGCTATGACCTGGAAAATGTGGTTATATTCCTTCTCCTTGTGGCATTATTAGGTAATGTTTTCTTGACCTTTTATCATTCATTTCAGGGGTTTAAAGTGAGAGTTGTATCATTTCCTTTGTTTTGCTTTGCACAGTATATCACAGGGACATGTACACTGACCTTTGACCCGTGACCTTTGTTTTAGACCCTTTGTAGTCATTGTGAAAGTAACAATTTCACCTACCTTATTTTGTTTTAAGTTTCTGAATTTTTGAACCCATATTCCTTTTTCAAATTTTGATTGATTGTGCTAAAAACAGTAAATCCCTGACCCCTAATCCGTGGTCTCCCTTTTTCATCAGTTAAGCTTCTGGAGTATCAAGTATTTATGAGTCAATGAGTCAATGATTTGAGCCATGAGCCAATGAGTTAGTGCAGTTACCCTAACCCATAAAATGAAAGGTAAAATTTTAGAGAGTGCTTAAGCCTAATCACTGAAACAAGGGCTTACGCTTAATCAATAAATTATTGCTATATTGACTGTGAGTCTCATTGACTCATGACTCATGACTCATTGACCATTTGACTCATAAATCATGGGACCAATTGCCTAAACTTAAAGGGACACTTTTTGTTGGATGTCAAAATTGGACGTGCATCTAATTAGATGCATTTAATTTCTGGACATAGGTAAGTGGGGACCTCAAGGTTCTGCAGTAAATGTTTGGAAGCCATCTGCAAAAATTGGGTCCAAATTTGCAAGGAAGTCTGTTGCTGAAAAGCCAAACTAAGTGTATTAAACTCTTGGTGGCCGCTTAATAGAGGTGAAAGCAATAGGAGAACTATCATCGGGATGGCCAAAAGGTGGCCGCGGGTGCTTAATGGAGGTGGCTGCTTAGCCCTTTCGCACCTCAAATGCCCTAGGATACCCCCCATTCACGAATAAAATTGTCTGGCATTAGACAGAGTAAAGTCTTACTCTCAGGGATCAATGGGTTAATGAAGGTTTGATTTACAATAAAATTATTATTCTGCAATATTATTATTTCGGGACTTTGATTACTGGCCGCTTAATAGAGCATGGCCACTTGAAAAGGTGTCTGCTTAATGGGGGTTCCACTGTATTTATTGATAACATTATTGTTGTAATCAGCACACTGCATGTAATTCTCATTTTGATTCTTCCTTCAGGTTCCCTAACAGTTATATCTGCTAAGGCTGTGTCTTCAATGGTTAACATAACGTTGAGTGGAAACAGTCAATTGGGGCACCCCCTCTTTTATGTAATGTTGATTATCATGATCACCACTGCTATAGCTCAAGTCAAGTAAGTTATACATTAAGGGTTCATTCTCAAGCTTCAAAAAAACCAATTGATTTCTCTTCTTGTTAAAATTATGTACAAAAGCCTTAAAGGAGAGTTATCACAATAGCTCTCACAGTCAGATACATGTACAATTTTGACCACAAAAATATGTACGGTTGTATGCACATCATGACCATACTGTAGGAGTTATTACTGCTCAGTGTGTGTACTTGTACGGTAGTTTTATTTTCAAGAATGGTCACACTTTAAATTGATTTTCGCCCAAAGGCTTAAAAGATAGAAACATCTTGTACATCATAGTAGATAGCACAAGTACAGCTCTGGTCCTCTCATCTGACAAAAAAAAATTATTACTCTATGAGAGTTACCCTATAAAAAGACGGCATCCGCCATAAGCACAATAGATTAAGAAATGATTTTTCACTCTCTTGCAGATTTCTTAATCGAGCAATGCAGTCATTTGATGCAACTGTTGTTGTTCCTACAAATTTTGTTTTGTTCACAATTAGTGCCATTATAAGTGGTAAGTATGGGTGATATGATTCATTTTAAGTTTATGAATCAATAAGTCTCTGTTGTCAGTTATTGATATTCTGGTACAGTGTACACTTCGGAACTTTATTTGACTTTATAAATAGACATTGACATACATGTACATGTATGTACACATAGGGTGGGGTTTGTTTCCAATCCACATTAATTAAGTATTCCATTTATTGCTCAGTGACCAAGTTAAAAATGTTTTGATTAGGTTTCATTTCTGATGTGCTGTAGTTTAGTATTAGCTTTACATGAGAAAAGCAGTAAGTTTATTTTATTCTTAAGTCAAGGTCACTTTCACTCAAAGACTGGGGAAATTACATGTACAGACAAGAAAGGATTCGTTCGCAGAGTCAAGGTCAATGCAAAATGTGCTCATCTCGAGTGTCTTGTGGACATTTCCACCAAACTGCCACTACAATGTTTCCTGTTTTGTACAACAGATGTTCCCTACATGTACTCTTAGACTAATATTATAACTTCTCCCCTGTGAACACCTCTTCTCCACGGCATAATTGCCATGGAATCTGTCTTAAAGGAGCTGTAGTAGGAATTTTTTCTTTTTCTAAAATAAAACTCTTTTTAATGGATCTGTTTTCTTTTTTCTCTCCTTATGCAAATTATATACATGTAGTATGGTACATGACTACATGAATGCATTATTTATGGTTCTGTTGGGGAAAACATTTAGAACTTGTTATAGTAAGACAAATGATTCAAAATGTCTCATTTTCCTTTTTCAGGTATTGTTTTATATAGAGAATTCTATGGACTTACATTCCTAGAAATATTTATGTTTCTCTTTGGGTAAGTGTACATTGGCTATCAGCCAAAAGATGTATTATAAATTTGGGAGAGTAGAAGAAAAATATGCTCAATTTATCTTTCATTTAAACCACTTTTGTTGCAGATGTGTTTTGTCATTTGTTGGTGTGTATTACATCACATCAGAAAGGAAACAGGAAGAATCTGATGAACAGTTGTTGCTCACTAATGCTGACTTATTCCCTGGTATGTCTCTTGTGATGGATTTGTACGTAGCACATAAAAGATTTTTATGTACTGTAAGGTTTGCTTGTACTGGTTGAACTCTTCAGCATCAGATGAGTAAAAAAATCTAGAAAGGTTTGTAGGGGATTTGAACCTGGACAAACCGCTTCCTTGCCCTTGTCTAAAACCCTTTTTGCATTAAGTAAATCATATTATTTTGGCTTCTCATCCCTCTCCCAGAAACATTGTTGAGACACAGCTATGTAGGTTATTTGCACTTCTTTGGAAACAATATTGTGTTGAGTGTGTGTGTGTGTGTGTGTGTGTGTGGGGGGGGGGGAGGGGGGTAAGGCTGATGGTAAAGTAAAGGTAAAGTCTCTGTTACGAGCCTAGGAAGGCCCATCAGGCTGGCACTTATCTCCGGTTTCCGTAGCATGAAGCAACTAGGAGTATTTCTACTCCCCCCTGGATGGGATGCTAGTCCATCACAGGGTTCCCCCCAGCATTCGCCAGTACCCATTTATACACCTGGGTGGAGAGAGGCACTGTGAGAGTGAAGTGTCTGGGGGGGGGGGGGTGGGGGGAGGCTGCTGATGGAATGGTTCAAAAGTTCCGAAAAATAGGACAACTCTTTACTCATTTTGTCAAGGGAAACTTTGTGAGTTGGAACCACACCCCTTCGTGGCAACAATGTGGTTCATTCACTAACAAACATTCAGCATTGAAAATAAAAGGGTGGTGGGATTACGTGTAAATTCTGAACTTCATTTAGTCTTAACCCATTGACACCTCAAATGCACGAGGACACCCCCAGAATCGTCTGGCTTTAGACAGAGTAAAATCAGTCTGCTAAGTCCCACTCCCTGGTGTCAGTGGGTTAATGGAGGGAAGTTTTTGACTGCTTAAGAAGTTTAAACTAATTTTTTTTCCTTCTTTTTCTTTATTAATTTTAGGATTCCTTTCTTTATCCTCATCTAAACTGATTGCTGTGCAGCCCAGCAATGTGGCAGCGACATCTCATGTTGATTATCCGATGCTGCCTAGCAAACCTTCATATGAGTCAACCGCTGAAACTGAGCAAGCTCTAGGAGAAACATGATTGCGAGTATCACTGAACAATGTTTAGTGGTATAATAATTACATAAGGATGAAATAATTAAAAAAGGATAAAGTATTTAGTGGACCCATTTACAGTAGACCCTGGGAGGTAGATGGGAATTTCTTTTTAAGAAAATGTGGTAAGGTATGGCAAAGCAAATTCCTACCAATAGGTTTGCTTAAGCATTAATTGCATGGACCTTTTTCACGATTGCAGCCACAGAAAATTTCATTAAGCCTCAACATGACGTTTGAAGTTCAAAAGTATCTTTGTTCTAAATAAAATTATTGAGCCCATGAGGTCTATGTAACATACAAATCACATACATAAGTAGAAAAATACTGGCTGTCATTGATAAAAATGGTCTGTCATAATTTTAGACCTAAGTAACTACGTCTTATGAACTGAGTTCAAGGGCCGCACAGTAAGTTAGGGCCCTTGGATAGAAGTGGGTGTGATTGATGTGTACAGAACCAAATCACCGATAATTTATTGATTTAATTTCCCTTCCTTTGGGCAACTGATAATCAGGCAATAAAAGTCAGGCCCCAGTTGTTCAAATGATGGATAGCACTATCCACCAGATGAATCACTATCCAGTGGATGGGTAATAGCGAAACCAATTGCGCTATCCAATGGATAGTGAATTTATACAGTGGATAGTGCTATCCACCTTTTGAGCAACTGGGGCCAGACAGATAGAAAAAATTCAGGCCTGGATCCACGGCCTGGCTTTGCTTGAAGCGGAGCATACATGTGGGGGTGTAAAGTGTAGCTTTCAGGTTAGGGTCACAGGTCATTGTTTTACCATAATTGAAACAACCCAAACCTTTACAAAAATGATAACCTTAAGACTTAAACATTAGTTTTTTTAGGCCAAATGTTAGCAGTTAGTAAAGGTTTGGGTTGTTCCAGCTATGGTGAAACAAATATGACCTTCAATTTGCAGTTTACACCCTCCAGCATTCATGTATCTCTCTTGTGAGCACTGTACAATATTGTATAGATTTATTTCATACTTCTATCTTTGCATAGAAATTGGAAGCTGTTTTCTTTTTAAAGCACCAATATCAGTAAAAAGATTACAACTTGATTGATTTGCCCAATGAGAAATTTCTGTAACTAGATTATTAGAGTAAAAAAGGCACTTTAAGTTGTGTTATTTACTTTCCCAAGGATGGAAAAAGTTGTATTTTTAATGAGAGCATAACACATGGAGTGCTTAGAAGCCTAAAATGGAGTCCTAGCTTGTAGACCCACGGAATAAGAGAAATGCATTTACAAGAATGACAAACAGAAGGATATAAATGTTATTCTTTGGATTATTAAGTGTCTAATCTAATAATAATAAATATAATAATGATAATAATATAATTACTAGAGGAAAACAAAAACTACTTCATGGGCATAATGTCAAGCACCCTGGTGCAACATAGTTACTATGGTGCCAAAGATAGTTTATGAATGGCATATCCCAGTCTCGTCACCAGAGCCTCGGATCTAATGTGCCTCTATCCCTGTTCTCTTTCTCTCTCTTTCTTGTCCTCCCTCACCCCCCCCCCCCCCACCCCACCCCCCTTCTATCTCGCAGACATGCGCAAAAGAAGGAAGATCTCTGAGGACTAGAGTGGATAGATCCAAGACAAATTTGGAACTTTGAGATTGTATTTTGTCTCATACTAAGATCTGAAACAGACACCCCAATAAAACACGGGTCACTTTTGACGGGTCACTCGTTGCAGGAAAATGTTTTTATTACCTTTTTGAAAAGTAAAGGAACGTTTTTAAAGTGTCTAGTCGTTCTATCGCTGAAGCACTAATTGAGGACACTGGAACTGAAATCAATGAATTAACACAACCCAAAAGTTAACCCTCAATGTGGCTAACCCCAGGCCTAGAGTCAGCCAAATTGAGGGTTTTGGGTTAGTTCCAAAAAGATCAAACAATGACCTGCAACGAGTGACCCGTCAAAAGTGACCCGTGTTTTAGACGCGGCCCCCCAACATCAACAATAAATCATGCCCTTGAAACACGTAAGACGAGAATTCCGTTGTTATTATTGTTAAGTTAGATTACTTTCAGAAGTCAAACGCGCATAGAAGGAAATACTGTTACATCTAATTTACACGTTATTTAAACACCTCTTAAGTAGCTGCTGATTGGGTCAAATCTGATACCTTATGAATCTTTTGGATTGATACAATATACGACTCTCTTATTTATAGACCAATTCGGCTAACTCATTGTTGTACCCAATTCAAATCTCTAGGGGTTAAGATGCTTTGTGTATTGCATTTGCATGATAATGTGGCATTCACATTTAAATGATATGGTAATACTTGGAACAAAACGTTTTATTCCCAAAAGACTTGAATTGGGTACAACACTGAGTTAGCCTAATTGGTCTATTGCCTTGCAGCTTATTAAAGAAATACAGGAGCAACTACTAAATTCAGGGTCGCACAGGGTTACCGCATGCAAATTACTCGGAAGCTTTGAAAGAACGAACATTAGGCGCTAATTGTTATTCAATTATATGAAAATAACTGGCCTTGTGTTCTGTGCTTTATACTCAAATGCCCGAATTATAATTTACTATTTGACAATAATAAAAAGGGATTAAAATGACGTTTTGTGCTTATGTCTTGTCTTTTTGAAATGGACTGCTGGTATGTGAATTGCAGATGTGACCAACCTCGTTCCAAGGGGTTTTAATTTTGAAAATACGATGATCATGCCTGATTACAACAAACGATAATTTTGTAGGGAGGGCGTGCAAGAGATGCCCTGCGGCTTTCTAATACAACTGGTATTCTGGAAGAAAACAAAGCATCACCAGACAGCTACCCCATTCCTAAGAGGTGCACCCCCTCCTAAACAAAATTCTGGATCCGCCCCTGTTTTGTCGATCGTGGATTACAGTTGCCAAGCATTAGACGCTCTGACGAAGGGCTAACGCTCGAAACGTCAGCTTTTAGAATCTCTGTACGGTGGCCAATTTACATTATCAACTCCGTTGATAAAACCAAATTTTTGTATACTACTTCCCCACCGACGCAGCACCACAGTTTCTTTAGAAACTACCCCTTCATTCATTCGTCTAAAAATAGTTTGATTTGTGAAAATGCCGTTACGTATACCTAATGCTCCTAACTGATCTACACTGGGTTCTTAGTGGGCTCAGCGTTGGTGGGAAAGGACCTTGCTGTTCAGCCAAGCAACCTACCGCTCCGGTTCGGTTGGTAGTGTTATGCCGTGTTATGTCAAATTATAATACAAGAATGCCCAAGGTGGCATTTAGACTATATGAATAATAATATTTATCTGAAACATCAAACACCTTATCGGCCGGGTTAGATAGGTGGTGTGTGATTGCACATAACGCCGACGACATTTTGTAAGACTCTCTTTAATTACTTATTTTCCTTTCTTGGCGTAGACGGACAGTCATTGCATAGACGACTCAGTTAATCTTGGTGCAGACCGAGAGAGTCCCGGGGTCTGGTGACGAGAACGATACGACTATGTGCGCGCGCCATTCCAACGTAGAGATGTAACGTTATGTTAAAGCGGATACGAAAAAGTGAACTCGAACTGGACACCAGCAAAATTAGTTGATTGGCACTTGCTTCAAACATAAAGACGATAGAGTTTCGTTTCACTTTGAAGTTCAACTCTTGATTCGTAGTTTTTTGAATGTACGTGGCGTGAGCTTTGTCTTCTGTTCCCCTATTCCAGAAATGGCGTGCTGCCAACTGACGAAAGAATATTTTTAAAAAACGTTTACGTGTCTAACGGTGTCTGTAGGGGAGATATTAGAACGAATATCGTAAAGAAGTTCAGAAAATAAAGCTTAAATATCGTGCATAACGAATGGGAAATGATTAGGAAACACGAATCAGTGTCCTCATTTGAATATCTGCCGAGGAATATGCAAAGATTACCGCCATTACATCACTCGGCTCTTATGGGTAATACTAAAAGACTTGGCGAATTGTTGTCGCCGGATAGCACCATTGCCTCTAGTGTCGACACCTACGGACGAACAGCACTTCATGTAGCAGCCTCTCATGGAGTCTACAACAGCCTCAAAGTCCTCTGTAAGAGCTGTTCAAAGGAGACATTGGATCGAGCAGACTGTTATCGTTTCACAGCTTTGCACTACGCTGTTCAAGGAGCGAACACATACTGCGCAAAACTCCTTCTGGAGGCGGGTTCGGATGTAAATCCAACTCAACAGACACTTTATACCCCTCTCCACCTTGCAGCCTTGTATGGTTATCCTGAGTTGGTAGCTCTTCTTTGCCAACACGGTGCTGACGTCCACGCACGCACTCTCTCTCTGGAAACACCTTTGCAAATGGCCACTAGATCTGGCATTCGGATTCGTGAAAGACTCAAGGTGAAGCATAATGAAAAATTAAAGTGCATAAATTCAGTAAAATGCTAATTAATGCAGCTTTCTCATTTATTCCAAATTGCACGAGGAAAAAAATCATGTGATTACCTATACCAAAATCTGTTTTATTCTACGCAAATCACTTTTAATAATCTGGCGCGTGATAACAACACTTGAATCAGTAAAAAAGAAGGGGTTG
>NC_090878.1:9164117-9184117 GCF_036669935.1 Montipora foliosa | reverse complement strand
ATAACACTTAGCTTCACACGGGCGTCATCAAACGTTAAGACATTCGCGTATCGATTCTTGGTCTTGTTATAGGGCATGTTGGCCGCCTGAAATTTGGACTGCGGAGCCGCGTTTCCACGTCCCAAACGGGCAAACTCCTCTTCCATTTCCGATTGACCTAACGAGTGCAGACGATACAACTTGATGTACATATTCTCTCCAACAAACATTACCTCTAGACTTGAAGTAAGCTACCATAACCACCTTTTTTATGGTGAGGATATTTTCAGCAAGCGACATATCCGGTGTTGAAGATGATTTTTGATAAGATCCACATTCAAAACCCTAAACCACTTACCACGAGTCAACATTTACATTGAAACTTCGATTTAACGAGCCCCTATACAACGATGTCCTCGGTATAACGAACGGAATTTTTGACTCCATACGGTGAAAGCACTGTAAATAGTGAACCTTATTATATGACTAGCTCCGTGAGCGGGCGAGATGAACCAAATCCCGCGCTGTGATTGGCTACCCCAGCGGGCAATATGGAGCTATCTTGCCCGCTCGGGATTTCCCGCTTGGTCCCGCAAGACCAACGATAATTTTTTGGTGTTTTATCCCAAATAATATTGAAATCCTATATTGACCAAGCGTGAGGTCAAGATGGCTGGATATTGGCCTCGTTCTTTTTTCGCGTGTTCATGGACCAAGAACTTGGCCAATATCCAGCCATCTTGACCTCACGCCTGGTCAATAACCATATAATATTCAGCACTAGGCACTTCGTTAGAAATCGAGGTTCCCCAGTTGCTAAGAGCTAAATGTTACCTCGGAATGCATAAGGGCATCTTAGTGACTGTATTTAGTGGATCCAAAATTCCTCGATCACTTGAAGTTTAAAGACAAAAAAATGCTTCCTTTTTCGGATATAGTTTGAGTAAAAATTTTCAAACTGTTTTTCCCGGAGCAAAATTTCCCGCAATTCTCTATACTTTCTCAAATCCCATAATAAACCTCTTTTACCTTCCAAAATTTTGCATAACCAGTGTTTGCAATTTCTCCTGGGACGTGAAGATGTCCGAAGAGAAATCGAAAACAATGCCTATGCAAATGTTTGGGAGGTAAACAAGGTGTATTATGGGATTTGAAAACGAAGAGAATACTCCATTTAAGGAGGCTCAAACCAGTTTTAACACTTTCAATTGAAAAACTGTGCTATTTGAAGGATTGTCTATACAAAATTGTATCACCAAGCAGCTATGCCATGGTTTCATGTAAAACAGCAATTATTCCTCAGCAAAATCCGCTCAATAGTGTGACGTAGTAGCTTATCATGGAAAAAGGAACGGTTCATCTAAAAAAACCCTATAATTTTCTTTCAATGTTTATATCTCAAAAACTAACTCAGTGAATCCTCTTTGTGTATCGCTGGAAAGAAATTAACAGGCTAAAATGAACTTTTTGCAAAGTTAAAAGAAAATTCTCTGTAGGGCATTCTCAGGTACCTTCACAATTGGAAAATTTAAGGTAGCTCTGAATCAGCTCCGGAGATTTTTTTAACTTTGCAAAGAGTTTCTTCTTAGCCTACTGATCATTTTCCAGCAATAAAAAATGGGGGTCACCGAGTTCGTTTTTGAAATATAAGTGTTTCCATACAAAGTAAAGGGTGTTCTTAAATGGCTTTCTTGTTACTATGGTGACCTATTACGCTACCATAATGAGGGTATATTGTTAAGCCAAAATTGGTGCTTGAAATGATACCACAACATTGTCGTTATGTTAAAAGTGTTGAAGAGTCAATCCTTGTATTAAGACTGTTGAACTGGTTTGAGCCACCTTAAGAAACCGCCACAGAGCATTGAACCGAGTTGACTCGATAACAGAACCAGTGATTCTGATTCCTGAGTTGTGACTGCTTGGAAATTTTGTATAAGAGGGCATTATTGAATACTTTTTGAGATCTTCTGAAAATGACAATTTTTTTTGTCAAACAATAATATCGCCTATACATACCAGTAGTTACGTTAACTTGCAAAAGATTCTTAATGTGAGCTAGAAGATCGTTTGCTCGCACTTCAGTGTATCCAGAGTGGATGGCCTCCTGCAAAACTTCGTGAATGAAAACATACTGCTCTTCCACCTGAACCATGAAGTTCCTGTCACACCGTAAGGACATCACATACCCAAAAACATCCACAGTTTTCTCTGCCGCGATACGCTGTAACATGGCATCCACAACAATAAAAGTACCGGTTCTTCCAACACCGGCGCTACAATGAACAACCTTTGAAAAAAGCGATACAACGCTTAACTTTGTTGCAAGAAAAGGTTAGCTCAAGTTCAGTTACTACATGAGACGCTTTAGGGCCCTGGTAACAAAGGCAAAACATGATTGGCTCACAGCGTTATGTTGAGGAAGGGGGAGGGGAAGGGGGAGATAATCGACCAAATGCAAACAAACATCGCTTGTGAAACTTTGCGAGTCAATCGGTTTCAAATTCTCTTCATTATACACTTGATCAAGAACGACGTCGAAGACAACGAGAACGCCAAAGAACAACACATAATCATCTTTTTAAGTTTCCTCGCTTAACATCCACGCTGTCTAAGCCGGTATAATTCCTGGGCAGTTGGTATTCATTCTACATGCAGGACCAGTAGGAATAATCCAAAAATTTAAGACACACGAACCAATTTGTTAAAGACATGTTTCGCCATTATTCATGCCATCATCCCCCTGAGTTCAATTTCATCTACAAACCTCTCTCTCTTACATACGTTACAATTTGCTTACAATGATGGTTATATTTTGAAAAGAAGATACAAAGTTGCATAAGTTGCGTGCACAAGTTTTAAACAGGTTGCTTACAAAAAACAAAAATTATTATTATGCTGTAACTGCACGGTTAGCTCTGGTTTTAAACGTGATATATTGATAGCTTCTTTCAATTTAAGACCATAAGCATCTCTAGCTGAATCTATGACGGGGTCTATGATCTTTGTTTGCAGTCAGGTGAGGTAATAAGGTGTTTGTACATGAGAATTCTTGTCAGTCAACAGATGTTCCTTGACCCTAGTTGAAAAATGGTATTAAACGGTATAGGAAATACAAAAACCAAGACAATTATCTCGTATTTTTTGCAATAATCTACACCTAAGAATTGTTTTTTCGTCTTTTAAAGTGACGATTGTTTTCAGCTTCACAGATCCCATACCAGATGCTTTAAAACTCACTAGTTGTTTATCAATTTACATGTGCGGCATGTGACTTCCGTTACATTGGTGACATCACACCATTTTTCAACTAAGGTCAAGGAACATCTGTTGACTGACAAGAATTCTCATGTACAAAAACACCTTTTTACCTCACCTGACTGCAAACAAAAGTGCACTCCGAGTTGTTTTACGATCATAGATTCAGCTAGAGATGCTTATATTGAAAGAAGCTATCTATACTTCACGTTTAAAGCCAGAGCCAAACGTGCAGTTACAGCATAATCATAATTTTTTTTTGTAAGCAACTTGTTTAAAAGGTAAAAGGTAAAGGTAAAGTCACTTTATTTAACGTCGGTAGTTCCTTCAGCTACGAGGCTGGTATCAATGGAAGCCGACGGTGCACCCTTTACCCCTCTCCCTCCCTCTGTCAGTGCTCCGTTTTTACGGGTATTTAAAGCTATAGCTACACGGATCAGAGGAAAGTCGAAACAGACGTTGAAGTCACCGAGGAAACACTTTAACACTTGTAACACTTGTGCACGCATATATGTTATGTTATGCAACTTTTTAGCTTCTTTTCAAAATATAACAGTCATTTTAACCACATTTTAAATGTTAAATTTTAACGTTCTCCCGTTGTAACGTATATAAGAGAGAGAGGTTTGTAGACTAGATGAAAGTGATGATGGCAAGAGTAACGCCGAAACAAATCCAAAAATTATAACAACAATGGTCCCTTATTTCGATAGGAGGGGGTGGAGAGTGGAGGAGAGCCAATGCTTCTTAATTGTGTGGTACCTAAATGAGAAAGCACAGTTCCAAAATATTGCTGAGATAGGGGTGGCAAGAGGAAGACGACAAAGAGAGAGAGTACGGTGACAACGCATGGTTCTACGACTTAAATAGAAATCACAGCATTAGACCTGGTACTCGGCAGAGGCTTTTACAAGATAGCGATAACTATTTTAGGTTATATATGACTGGGAAGAGGCACGTTAAAGGAGAGTGAGAGAGCTTTAGTGAAATAGCGATGGTCCTACGAAAACAATTCGTGAAACTTCCAGTGACTCACCATAGGACCAGCATCAGGGGGGTTTGCACCAGAAGCTTTCCTGACAAACGTGAGCACCGATGTAGGGCAGGAAGGAACACCATGATCTGGCCATACTGTATAGTGGTACTGACTGATCATTCGCTCAACTCTGCTGTTGGATTTCTTCATACAAAACTTGCGGACGGTGAAATCACTCAGCTCTACTGTTTCCGTAAGTTGTACTTGTATATCACCATAAGCCTCTCCACCTTCCGACGGCCAATACTGGAAGCATTTAATACGCCCTCGCTCCTCAAGATTAGTTACCTGAAAAAAAAAAAAAAAAAAAAAAAAAAGAAAGTTAACACTAATAGTTATCATTAGTCAAGATCCAAAAACAACATATGCTGTGAAACGCCAATTTTGATGGTTCCCTTAAGGCATTTGACAACAGAAAATGAAACTGTCTCCTCCTCTATAACACCCTGCCCTTGACGACGAAGGAGTGATGATGTTGATGATAACAATAACAATAACAATAACAATAATCATCATCATCATCATCATCATCATAATAATAATAATAATAATAAATTTAAAACAGGGTGAGTTCTACCAGCTAAAAAAGGAAAGGAGGTGTCGTGGAAAACGATGAAGTGAAGCTACTTAGGAATATGAACGTTCAATGTGATAGCATTGTGTATTTTATTTCTCTCCTTCAGATAAATAATTTATAAATGAAGATTAGTATTTGAGAAAAAAAATTTAAACGAAAAGGAGAGGGACACATCTTAGTTAACTAATATTGTGCCTCAGTTAGCTTGATTACTATTACAATAATAATAATAATAATAATAATAATAACGATTTACTAACAGCATTTCTACAGAGTAGCTCTACATCTGTTAAATGAAACTAAATAGATATCTGTTAAATTAAACTAATATGTAACACGAAATTATACGCTATACTATATAAATATTACATATTATTTACACTAAAATATAGAATCATAAAAATCAGGATGATAAAATTACCAGACATGGAAATTAAACCAGCCGCATAATAGCCTTAGCTTTTAAAATTTTGGCACTTTCCTTAACAAAATGATGGTAATCTGCAATAGAACTTGAGCTGGCTAGTAAATCATTGTACAAGTTTGCAACGGAGTCTTGAAATGTTCCTTTTAGAAGGGAAATCTGCAGAAGTGGTGTACTACTTGATCGTAAGGTGCGACTAGGATTTTGTCTAGAGAGTGTCAGGTATTCAGGCCAGTTGTTGTCGTAAAGAGCACGATGTCCGAGTTTTCAAAATAGTGAAAAGTTGATAATTGTCATGAAATAAGAGAAACTAAAGATTTAATGATAAAGAACTTGCAGTATTGAAGTATTTATATATCCTTATTATACACAAAGAAGTAGAGTAAAAATGAAGGAAAATTAATGAAAGTTACACATGTGAGATAAGAGGACAAATGAATAATTGTTGCAGTATTGCATGAAGTGGTTGGGAGTCTGGTTGGTTAGCTTGCCCTAAATTGACTTACCACCAGAAATCATCAAAGTTGTGGAAATTTAGAACAATAATAACAACAACAATGAGTTACTTGATTTTGGCGGGCAGAGCTCGTGGCTGTTTTGCAAGCACAGGACGGACTTATGGGGTGTCCTTCCAAACTGTGCCGCATGTGTCGGTGCCACACTCGCCCTTTCTCGATGTCTAATATACTGACCTCCTTTTCAGTCTTATTTTAAAATCGTAAAGGTTTTTTGACGACGGCGACTCTCTACCAGTTAAAAAAAACTTGAAAAAAAAATTTGCTTTACTCACCATCACTATGGTTTTGGTGTTTTGCTCCCACACCATCCTCCAAAAGTCGTCTACCGTCTCTGGGAGGGGTCCCTGGGTAGCAATGTAGGCTTTCTTTTTGTTATAACCATCGAGGAAGTTGGCGTTCATGTAATCCGAGCCAGGAACATTACCTATAGAAGCAAGCTTCACTCGACTGTGGTCATACGCAACTATGTTGTTGTAGCGGTTCTTAAGTCTATTTTCCTGAGCCAGAGTTGCGTTCCAAGTGAAGTTGGTCGTGGGACGGAGAGCGCTGTACTCTTGCGAAAACAACAGATCGCCATTGGCGTGAAGGCGACGCACGTGACCTTCGAACTCTTCTACGGGGATCGTCTCTCCTGGAGTGTGGTTGGGATTATCTCAATAAAAGAGAACAAGACCTTTTTACTCAAAACGTTTAAAAATATAAGGACAAGAAAAGTTATTAAGGACGGTGCCTACCAATTAAAGATATTTTTGCCCCGATGTGTGATTATGCAGGAAATGTAGATCTTAGAAAGTGTTATTGAAATCTAAAAAAAAGAAAATTGGGGGTAACCACGCTTTCTTCAAAGATAATTCATGAATAATATTTGTAAAAGCTTTAAAATACAAGCAATGTATGGCGTTCTTTCTCAAATTGAAGCTTAATTAACTCTCAAAAATGAATGGTTACCCCCAAGAGTACTTACTAAGATATACTTTCTCCGGATAGTTTTAAACAGCGCAATAATATCTCTGTATTAGTAAGCATCGGCGATAGGAAATTCGAGTATCTGAAGATGCGCAGAATGTATGCGCAATAACAATACTATGTACCGTCCTTAAGACAAAAACCTATGCTAGCGAAGTGAAAACCAGTGAAAGATGAACGTCAAATCGCGAATTTTTATGACAGGCACAATACTGGTAAACTATCTGGAAGTAATGGGGTTAGTTTCTAAAGGAACTGCGGTGCTGAGTCGGTGGGGAGTGAAACACGAAAAATTGGGGGTAACTACGCATGTTTCAAAGATAATTCATGTACAGTTCACTTACGGTTGCCGCCCGCGTCTCAAAAACGTCGCTTGCTTAATAAAGTCCCTAATATATGCGAGGTGATATGGAAGGCCACAAGTGGAGAAGATTGCATTTGGGTAACCTTGAAATAAATCGGCCCTACGTTTTTCAAGTTTATGGAAAATCGCCTGGATAAAGGTAGCTTTTGCTCAGAATCATCTTGTTTGTGATGTAGCGATAATTTTATCAGTAAAGGAATTCCACATAAGCATTTTCGACTTTTGAACTCGTGATTAACCCTTACCCTAACCGCCTAAAATAACTTGACATAGTCCCTTTAACCAACTCTTTTGATAAACCCAATTTTATGTCTGATGTCAAGTTACGGAAGCACTTAACCAATAGTTAGTGCTGACCGACTCTGCTTTAAAAAAAACATCATGAATGATGCAAACAAACGCCGAATAAAAAGAACTTAACAAATTTACGAGGTTTTCAAGCGAATTTAAAGTTACTACAACATTTACGGCTGTGACTTATGCCTCAGGTTTAACTTACCGATTCCTGACCCGCCCGGAATCTTGTGACGCGGTAAAATAGGTATGTCTGGCTCATTAGGTTGCTTTGGTCGACGACGATAAATGTAAATACCGCCTGCAACACCCATGGCGACCACTAATAAAATGATTGGAGCCACGATCGCAGCTGTGTAGTCATTGTTGGTTGAAAAGCTTTGAAGTGGTCCAAATTCGCTATAACCACTTTCAGCAAAAGAGCGCTGAAAGGCCGCGTAATCGGTGCCATCTTCCAGTTTCCCGTTACGATACCTGGTGTCTAAGTTATCAAAAGAGAAAAAAAACAATAAGGTCACGAACTAAGAGACACTCTCGATGCATTACAATTTTATGTTACGACATGGAGGATCCCAAGTTATTTTGATCTTGCAAGACAATGATATTTTTATGTGCTTCTCCTAAGTTCAACGAAAATTATCTATGGTGCCACAACCAGTTTTCACTTTCGAATCCTCCTATAACGTCTTATTCTTTGAATGTACCCATTTTTACCAACTTAATAAGACCGAGCTACTTAAGCTACGAAAAGTGTAAATTGAAATGTTTTTAAAGCTTCAGTGTGGTCTCACCGCGATGAAAACTTCTAATTGGATATTTTGTGCCTCAATGATGCGTAAAGGTCTTCAGGTAGGATAGGAAGGAGACAATAGTCACTGTTCATTAAGACCCACCCTCCAAAGAAAATATACGAATCCAGGCAAGGCTGGGCGGGGGAAATAAAAATGGAGTTAAAGTAGATTTTCTGCACGAATCTAAGGGGCCTCGGCTCCAGAAAAAATAACTTGGATTTTTCTTCGTTGTTTCATGGCAACTAACGCAAGGATCCCAAAGGGAAGGCAAACTTACACCATTTTGTTTTTGTCACTGGTTTGTGATTGGCTGAGCCGCATTAAGGTCTAAACAACCTTGAACCACCATGGGAATTCACTTTGTTCCACTAGAATACATTTTTCCGCCTTAATTTTCACGAACATTTGTGAAACAAAATAATGGGTTTCCCATAGGCAACAGGATATGTAGCCTAAGACGAGGCTCCTTGTTGGCTCGCTTCGCTCGGCGATTTTTGAGATTAGTCTCCTACGCAGTCTTTCTTTGTGTCGTCACGCAACGCTCCTCTCCACACAAAGAACGGCTGCTTTCTTTTGAAAGTTTTGTCGTTGCGTGACGACACAAAGAACGGCTGCGGAAGAGACTACTTTGTGATTTTCGCTATTCATGACAAAAAAGCTGGTTTCAGCCTGGTCAGAGGAAAACTAATGGCACTTTGCGCCACTGGCAAAACAATTCTAAATTTGCCGGTTTCAGCGGAGGTGATAACTCAAATCATTAAAAAAACTTACTTGAAATATCCCTGCGCTTCCTTCTGGAGTCTGTAACTCCACTTCGTGAATAGAACTTTCCATCTCCAATGGTAAATGTTTCCTCAGCAACCTCCCTTAAAAACTCAGCCGTAATATAGGGCTCGCCTTCCTTCTTGTTATCATAACTTGCTACGACCTTTTGGTAATCAGCGGGGTTCCCTGGTTTCTGTCTTTCTTTCAGTTGCACAACGATCACTTGATAGTAACTGGAGATAAAACAACAGCAATGTTGATCAAACTTTTGCTTCTTTTTGGCACAAACCGGAAACTTTGCGTCCATTCTTTACTCCTGCTATTTGCACAGTATCTTTAAAAGCAAGCAAAGCCCTCGAGGAAAGAACGAACAGAAATATAAAAGCTATGTGGAGCAAAAGGCGTTGTAAACTTGTCGTTCTCTGCCAAACACCAAAACCGTAAACGGTGTAAATGCTTTCCTAACCTCAAGTCCAAGCACTAATGAGACACCCAAGTTAAATGGTACAGATAAGCTGAAAGGGTTAAAATACAACATTTACACCTATCAACACAAAGCTTCTTCGTTGAAAATTTCAACTTCAGTCCAACGAATTTAATAATAAATTTAATCAGCAGGAAATTATGTTGCCAATCAAATCTGTTTCAAAAGTTTTCAAAAGGAGCGTCAATTAAAACCAAAAAATAATTTTAGGACCGCTTCTTTCAACTCTCAAATTTCCCAGGCGCTGGAGTCTTGAATAACTGCGAAGTGTTACGATTGTCCTATTAGCTTCTAACACAAACAGCCTTTGTAAATAACAACGTATCAGGACAACAGAAAAAAGCCACAATTCGTTCTATAGAGTGTTTTCATTCACGTGATCAGTAACCTTGTTTTTCAACCGAAACAAAAGAAAACGTTCGCATGATAATAGAGCTTAATTCCCAGAGGATCAGTTGGGGATACCAACATGGCCGCCCTTCCATCGTTTTGGTACACCAACATGGCCGCCGTGACGTCACGTGAAAACACTCTATAAACTTTAGTCAGTCTCTCTCTCTTGTTAAAGAGAATAAATTAAGGCTACAATTGCGTTTTATCTTTATGCAATTTGACGAGCTGAGCTTTATTGTTTACACTTCATTCTCAGTAAATGCCATTTGCCCATGCGGTTTTCCTTGTAACCCTCGATGGAAAACTGTTTCATAAGTACGTGTATAAGTAATACCAATATGGTGATGTAGTAAAGGGTTTAGAATAGCAGTGGATGTACAAGGCCTTTAAGCAAAAGAGCACTCTCTTAAACAAATACAGAGAGTTCGATACCCTCCCTGGCTGCATACAAGCACAACTTTGACTGCCACCAACTAACCTGGCTGTTTCACCATTACTCAAGAGTCCGAGATTTAAAGGAATCGTCACCGTTGTTGTTCCTATTTCATCAGGATCGATTGGGGGCCCATTTGGTACAGCTGAAACAAATTGAATTTTAAAATGAACAACAACTACGACAATTTAACATATTAAGTTTGCATCGAAAGTGATTGCCGACGAGGAGGAACTGCACCTTATTCTGAAAACTCGCTATCACTTGGAGCGCTGCACTTACGTGCTTCAGGCAAACGTTTGGCTGAAATGTGCATTTTGCCAAAAATCAAAGAAACTTGTGTTTGATTTTAGCTCATTTGATGACTGTTACCTAAAGATAACTATTAGAGGGTGATGTGTAGTGCTAGTTTTCTACCCATATGAATTATGTGTGAGCGTTAACCCTACTAATGGAAATGGGTCCACACAAGGACCGAGAATAACTCTGACCAGGGTGGGAATTGGATGCACGACAGGGGACCAGAGGGGCCCACACTCGTTCCCCTTGTGTGGGCCCATTTCCATTAGTAGGGCTAACGCCCACATGGTTCATATGGGTAGAAAACATCGTAGCACTTCACATCACCCTCTCATAGTTAACTCGGTTGAAATTTTAGTGCTACACGGCCAACGTTTGCAAAAACGTAACCCTTCCTAGTTACCTAACGTTTTCGAGCATCTTCTGAAAAGTGAAAGACACGTTAAAATCACGGCATTTTCATGTTTTTGGACGAACAGTAGGCTGCAAAGTCACAGAACAAAAAGATCTGCTGTTCGTTTGAACTTTTACTTATTTACAGCAATCGAAAGAGCGAGTTCATTTAAGGCCTGGGCCAACGGCTTCAACATTCGTTCAATTTTGTTCAACGATGTTGACTGCTGGGGTGGGGTGGGCAAACAGTTTCAACACATCAGTCTTCAACATTTGATTCAACTTCGATTCAACAAGTTGAAAGCGGGGTGGGGGTGGGGGGCAAACAGTTTCAACACGTCAGTCTTCAACATTTGATTCAACTTCGATTCAACAAGTTGAAAGGGGGGTGGGGGTGGGGGGCAAACAGTTTCAACACCTCAGTCTTCAACATTTGATTCAACTTCGATTCAACAAGTTGAAAGCGGGGTGGGGGTGGGGGGGAAACAGTTTCAACACGTCAGTCTTCAACATTTGATTCAACTTCGATTCAACAAGGTTGAAAGGGGGGTGGGGGTGGGGGGCAAACAGTTTCAACACTGCCGTTCAACAAAATCGAACGGATGCTGAAGCCGTTTGCCCGGGCCTTTACAAATGTGTTTTTTGGATGTTGCATCCAGTGGAAACTCGGAAAAAATCCGCCATTTGAACCCACTACTCTCCATTATCTAGTCGAATGCTCTAACCACTGAGCTACTGGAGACTCTATGGTTAGCAAAGGTGAAATGTGGGTCTTTAACTAATGATTTCTTTAACCGCATTTCTGCACTCACGGCTTGGACACTTCGTGACGCTTATTGAAATCAGCGTGCATCTAATGGGCCATTTCCGAGTTGCTGTTTGTCTCGGTTTCGAAGTGAGACTTGGTGCTCAACTATTGAAAGGGAAATGAGTTTGATTTGCATAAGTATACGCAACTCATTTCCATTTGAACGGTTGTGCACCAGGACTCGTTTCTGGCAATACTTAGACTTCTCACTACTAAATGAAAAAGTTGTTTTGTATTTGGCGATCAGTAGCAGGCAAATCTTCTTTTATTAATACTCTTTAACATATCAAGAAAATTGATTTTATATCGGTGAGCTCCATCATTGATTTCCTGCAGGCATTTAGATTATTTCTAGCATACACAGGTAGGCTACTACCTCCTCTTTTGCCGTCTCTTGCATGCATACAGTAAAAGGGATGTTGTAGAAAAAGGTTATGGAAGAAGCCGTCCGTCTATTTTAGTTGCAGACGGGAGCAGAATGTCAAAAAAAAATCATTTTTTACCCAAGGATTTGATTTAATCAATTTTGCTACATATGCCGTTGACATTGAAATGATCCACGGAGAGGTCCTATCCTTAGTATGACCTAAGATCTTTTTCAAGATCATCCACTCTTGAGTCTAATGAGGTCACAGAGTTATTGAGATGACGTAGAACAGACGGGGAAGAATGAGTCTGAAAACTTAATTAGGAAGGCAGCACGAGTGCTAAATCATCCACCTGATCATCCATCTTAGTAAATCAGTTGTATTCAGGGATCGATATGTTAGCACATTTGCACACTTCACCCATCGTGCAAACATTGAGTAGCTCACTGATTCCGCTTGCCAGGCTTCCCACAGCAAAAGCAAGTAAACTTCGCCGGCCAGGATTTTCTTTCAACGTTAAATGCTGAATAACAGCGAAAACTTAAATGAAAGAAGCTAGGTTTTTTGATAAGGCGCTGCGCGTGTTCTGTCATTCAATTCCCTAATGATCGAAAGGATGTACGGCTTAAAACTAGACCCCTGGGGTCTGTTTCTCGAAGGTCCCGAGAACTTTTCGGGCCCGAAAAGCCAGTTGTCAAACTGCAGTCTGCTTATTTTGAAAAGCTGATCCTTTAACATGTTTTTAATGCAACAAAAACTAAGAGGATTCCGATGTTTGATGGCTTGGAACCTCGGCGTTGCGAAGATATAAAGGGAATTGTGGAACCCGAAATAGGCCCGAAAAGTTTCGGGACTTTTGAGAAACAGGCCACTAGAGTCGGAAGAACTCGATTCAAAATCAGCCGATTGGCTCCTCAGCTCAATGGGACAAGTATAAACTCGCCACGTTAAAGGCCGAATCATGGATAGCGAAGCAACATGAAGATCACGATAAGCGGGAGCAAAGAAAACCATGGTTGCTCACGAAAGGTTATACCAAAGCAGACGATAAACTCATTCCAGGAACACAAAGACGTAATAAAATCGACAATAAAGCAAGTATAATTCTCTTCTCTTTAGAACACAATGTCATACATAAATAAAATTCTCACGTTTTCATTGCTTTCCACAGTCATGAATTATGAACGGAACTTTTAAGGGACACTTCAAAAGCCTTAAGAGAAATGTATTCTACATTGACAAAGAGTATGATCAATGATGACTGTTACCCAAGACTGAGTGGTGCTCATGACAAAGGTTTCCGAGTTTGCTACACGTCAACGCGATTTTCATTCAATTTTAACGAACGAGAAAAAATTGAGCACTCACATTTAGTTATCACCAGACCACATTTGATATCACTCTTACCTAGAGTATCATTCTCCTTTTCATCACTCCAAGGTCCATCACCCTTTGAGGTGGCAGCAACAATCGAAAATAAATACAGAGCCTTCTGCCTGAGTCCAGTGATAGTTGTTTCTAATGCACGTGGTGTAATATTCACTCTTTTTGCAATCCCTTTTTCCTTGTCCGTGTACTTTATGGTATAGCGCGTAATAATGCCATGCCGGGATACCTTAGGAACAGGAGACCACTTCACTCGAATGCTAGTACTGTTGAGTGCAGGTAATTCGGTTATTGTAGGAGAGGCAGATGGTTCTAAAAAAAAAAAAGGAAAATAAACAAATATGATCTGTGTTGGGAAATAAACAACTATGAACAAAAGTGAATAGGTAGAAACTATTTCAATGACAGCCCGGCATAAGGCCTTAGGGCCTTATTGCTATGATCATGATGATAGTATAAAACGCGAAAGGCGCATGAGGCCTTTCAGAAATCATGCTCTTTATGTCGCCGACATTGTGAATTTATTCCACACTGCCACGGTAAATCTAGTCGTTTTTATCATTAAGCCACATTAATCGTCAAATGGTACTCATGTCTAAGAAAACTAGTGCGACTCCCTGAAAAGCGCACCTTACGCAAAAATTGCGGTCATGAAATTATCGGTAGACTGCTACCTCGAACAATAATCCCTCACGTGTTTCTTCTTTTCACAAGCGTGTTGCATTGTTCCACCACCGTCTCACGATGATAATTAGGGAGCTCTAGCAACAACAACGGCAACAAATTTGCATATTTAGAGAGCAAAAGCAATAGCTTTGCACGCTCTGCACGTGCATCTTTTCATGTTTGTTCATTCTTGGCCGTCGTTAGAAAAACAACAACGTGAAATGACCAAATGTGAGGTTTTAGGGACAACGTCAGCGCTTGAGGACAAATTCATTTTCTCCCCTAAATTGAGCGCCGTTCATACTAGTCTCGTTCTTGTTAGTTTGCCACACCTTTGTCACATTAAAATGCTTGGAATAGTCGCCAAGTGATAGCAACTAGACGCTCGGTGAGCGTACACTGGGTTGCCTGTGGTACGTGTAGCGTTCCAGGCAATTTTTTCAAGTCGGCGGTCATCTAAACCATTTAAGTGGTCACGCAGAAGTCATACCAGCAGAGGCCCTTTGGCTCACACGTTCATACGACGAAACAGATCCTTTTCTGAGGTTAAAAACCTGGCTACCGGCCTATTAATTAATCATTTGTCACAAAGAAGAAATTCCTGTCATCTTTAGCAAAAATAGACACGCACAGAAGCCCATGACACGCATTGACTACCTGTGGTAGTGAAGTAACACAGCGCTTTATTCCATATTGTCAACTGAGCTGCGTTTTGTCTTCCAGGAGATTCAAGTTGTCTTTGCGTAATATGTAGCTCTAACAGGGGGAGGCAATGTGGCCCAGTGGTTAGGGCGCTTGCGCTTGAGATCCCGGGCTCAAGACCCGCTCTGACCACTCGTCGAATTTGATCCTGGTAGTCCCTGGTTCAACTTCCCAGCTGCACTTGTAAATAGCCAACTGGTTTGCCTTCGACCAGTTGGGATTCTTAACAGCTGTTGTTGTTGTGTTCTGTTGTTCGTTGATTGTTTCATTGGCCCTGAAAAGCCCCTATGGGGAGCGGTCAATTAAGTATGTATTGTATTGTAACAGTGCATGATATTGTTTTGATATTGTATATCATTGTAGTGCAATGGTAGAAGTCTTAGGTAAATAGCCCCCTGAGAAGACATGTGGTTACTAGCAAAGTACTGAACCCAGAAAGATTGAAGAAAATAAAAGGGAATCGAGAAACGTTGGCGTCTGGGCTGACATGTTGATCATTTTCAAGTTCCCACACAACTTCTTTTCACCACAAGTTTAAGCGTGCACTCTGAGCATCTGATAGCTTTGTAATACAAAAAACCACTTCAGTACTTCTATGTCCGACGGGGTTAGTATCTGGATGGGTGACCTAAAAAATATACCACTTCGTACGACAAGCATTGGACCGAAAATTCTATTTTAACGCTAACAAATGCGAACTAAACAAGGTACAGCTTTTGTTAGCTTGCTTTATGCAAAACAAATATTGATGCAAAAGTAAATAAATAATACACAGTTTTTAGGAAGAGCAGAAGGAAGTTTTCAGGATGGTCGATCGAGAATAAAATATTTTGCCATCAGCGATAAAATTTACGTCATGAAAACAACATTAAATTTGAACTGCGAATATAAAAAGTTATGATCAGCGACAAACATTTTGGGGGATTTCTGCTACGTTCAATTTTGTTATTGTACTTTTGGCTGCACAAGCAAATCGCAAAATCGCAAAATCGAAAGTGACATCGAATTCAGCGGGCGCCGTGATCAAGTTATCGCGGCGTGTTTACTCGCGAAACAGTGAAGCATCTGTGTCAAATGATGGCAAGATACAAGGTTTTTGTTTTTGTTAGTTTTCTTTTTCTTTCAAAAAGAAATGTGCGAATTCAACTTAAAGATCACAATTGCCTAACTATTGAGGTTGACCATCGTTTCTGCAAAGTCAAGACGAGGTTATTTATCACCACTTTATTATTCATCAGCGTCACAATTTTTTGCTGAAAATCCTCCCGTATCACATTTCAACCCAGGTATGCAAAATTGTTAAGATCGAAAATTAAACATGATATTAAAATTAACAAAGGCTGGAAATATCGCAAAATCCTTTTCCAGCGAAAACTTTATTGAAACAAATAACAGTTTCTATTAGGGGCAAAAACCCTTCCTATTTCAATTGCGTGCGTGCAAACAAGAGAAACAATCCGTGTCATTACGCATATGCAATTAAATAAATTTCTGACTGTTCACCCTTTTCGAAAGAACCTTGACCGCAAATAATGAAGCAAAAAAGAGACAAGCTTTCATTCAAATAATTCTTCACTGTCACATTTCCAAATTTTTCTTACCTTTGCGGAGTTTAGTACAAAATACCGGGTAATGTTAATTGCCAGACAACAAAGATGCGACTTGAGTAAACACCGTGATGCATTCAAGGCGTTCCATTCCTTCAATGTTTGTTAAATCCATAAAAAAATTTGCCATTTGAGTTCAGTGTTTTATATAACACCAATTAGTAAAATATTAGAAACAAAGCTCACTTGAGATCCAACGGCGAAAAATGAAATTGTTGTCGACGACCATTACTCGTCGCTTTAAAGATTCCAAATAATACTTTTCAGCGCCTGTCTTGTTCGTCCAATTGACGTTCCATTCTTGAGCTCCATGACGGTATATTTTCCTTAAAGATCCACTAAAACGCCATTCGCGTTACAACGACTCTCGAGCCATTACAGGTTAATTAAATATTCTACTGCGTCAACCTGATCAAATCTACCCATTTCTACTACCCCATGAAGCCTACCAAAAATACACGCAGACGACTCTTCCCACAAAGACACTAAGTAGTAGGGGAGTGACAGGAATGACTTGTCCCGAAAAGGAAAATAAAAAAACGACCAAATGCTACGCAGATTCCGACTGGGTTTAGCAACCCAGTAATAACGCGAATTCACATTTAACGACGACGTTCTCGTTGTCGTTGCCATTGCCGTCGTCGATGCCAAAGATCCGTATTGTACCATGAACTTGTTTTCAACTTTTCTTATGGATCAGTTTCACTTCTCACCCTTGACAGTATCTGGTTAAAATGGCACGTGTCCTTGGACACGTGATCTCACGGCCCGCAGAAGTGACGTGGCAACTATTAAAACAAGTGCGCCACTTTTCAAAAAAAAAAAAAAGTTCTTATTGAATAATTCGCCTGAAAACCCGGTGTCAAAGTACGCGTACAATACTCTCTCTGATGCTGAAGGGCCAACAAATCAATGCACTGAACGCTTTGCTTTCAAACCTCGATCACAACACTATCCAGATTTGTCTCCGGTCGTCCTGAAACTGAACCCAACAGGATCTATTCTCGGTCGTTTCAAGTTACTTCCTACACAAGGCCCCACAAGCCTTAAGTTTTAGAACATTAACGTGTATAAGTTCTATACTTTTTCACCCCGTCTATTACGTTAGGCTGATTAGATGCTTCGCACATGTTGGTAACTTCCATCAATATTTGGGGAAAGCAAATTCGTATACGGGTATACAAGTAATTGACAAACGTGCACAATGGAGCTTCCAGTTAAAACTACAGCTAAGAGTAGAGAAGAGTATAGTTTGATGCATTACTTTACCTACTATCTCTCAGCATTCTCCCAACAGGTCACGATACCCCACTGCACAATGAACCCCTCAGTCCGAAGAACATAGTTCCGAAAAACCGCTGACAACACGAACCACCCTAAGACTTTTCACACAAAGGTGACCGGAACCATAAACAACACATCATTGCTTGAAATGTTGAGGTACTCTTCTACATTAAACAGCAAATACAAAAATAACGTTTCTACTGTCTACTTACTGTCTTCATCTGTCCGGACTGTATCTTTAGGACTGGAAGGTCCACCACCCTTGATTGTAGAAGCAAACACTTCAAAACTGTAATCGGTATACTTCAAAAGATCCGTCAAATCTGCTTTACGATCAGTAACAGTTCGACTTTTTTTTTCTTCAGCTTCTCCTGTCCTCCAATAGACCACAGTGTAATTTTTGATCTGACCGTGCCGCCTTTCAATTGGAACTTCATCCCACTGTACTAATATTGTCGTCGAGCTTGTATTGTATCCTCTTACGTGGCTGGGAGGAGATCCGGGCGCTGAGAAAAAAGATAAATGGATACAAGACAACAAGAAGTGGAAAATCTAAGATGATAACAACTACCAACTAGTTTTAGCAGTACTATTGCGAAAATTCACGCAACAAAAGATTTATCAACTAGGAAGAAGTTTCGCGTTTGTCGGTAAAAGATAAGCTACTGTTTCTCAGTAAAACTTCGCGCGCTGTGCATTTGTATCCTTAAGAGATAACACAATTTTAATGGGAGTAAAGTAAAAAAAGCTCCTCTTATTCTAATTTATTTCACACCGTTATTCCCTTCTCAACAATTGTGGTTGAAATGCAAAAAATAGACTGAAAATAAACAACATTTTTGGAAGTAGCTCATAGCTCAGTTGGTGAGAGCGTCGCATCGGTATCGCGAGGTCACGGGTTCAAACCCCGTTGAAGTTCGGAATTTTTCAGGCTTCCATTTCCGAGTTCATGTCTGCCTCCTCTTCAAAGCGAGTCTCAATGCGAAGTTCTTCTTATGAAAATTAGTTATACTTTAAATAGGAATGAAAACTAATTTTCATAAAAAAAAACTTCGCACTTAGACTCTCTTTGAAGAGGAGGCAGACATGAACTCGGAAATGGCCTATTGCTAATATTGTGTTCATAAATGCGAGGATCACAGCTTCACTTGATGCTTTCGATTACCGCAAATGCGAAGCCTAATCTCTCTAATACCTATACGACAGTGCATGATCAACTCTAAGACCTTTAGTCTCCAGTCCTTGCATACTTGTCAGTCCACTTTTAAGTGGTATACTTGGACGTCTTAAAAGACGTCCAAGTATACCTTGCTGGAATTTCAGCCGCAGCTTCCACTTGCTAGGTCACTACCGAACGCAGAAATAACCAGCTTGTTATATGTGTTGTAAAGGAAGGGTAAAAGTCCACTAACCTGACTGGTTTGTTTGGACTTCTATACCACTACTGTACGGACCATCCCCTTCGACGGTAGACGCCAAAACGCTGATGTTATACTTGACATTGATAATCAGATCAGTCAAGTTTGCACGCATTGCTGGAGCCTCAACAGTCGTTGTGTTGACAGGTGCATTTCCAATTCTTTCAGTTATTGCTTGATACCGCACGGTGTAACTTGTTATGATACCGTTTTTATCAGAATCGGGCACATCACCCCATTGAACAAGGATACTAGTGGATGTTGTGTCTACTGCCTTTAATTCGTTAGGAGGAGCACTAGGAACTGAACAAAAATATAATAAAGTGACATTGAGACATTTGCCAACAATGCAACATACATCCTTTTTCCCACATTCTTCATCGCTGACTAATAAGTAAGATTATAACGAGACTTATTATTCCACTATCACGCCATTTTATCATATTTGGTCAAGAGGACGCGCAAAATATGAGAAGGAAATACACTGTACTGTCGTGTCCCGGTTTGACCGGTTTTGAATAGAGCAAATATGGATGGAACGGGAGGTTTTCAATGAAAGAAATTGTTTTAGCTTGTCACATCGCTTCAGTGACACTCGTCATTTTGTTTATCCAATCAAATAAACATCGCTGGCTGGCTTTTTGTGCTGTTTACATCGTTCGCACGCGCCATGAAGGACAGATGATGCATATTTTAAAAACACTCTTACCAAATAAAATTAAAGCAAAATAAAATCTTTTTTGTAGTGGAATAATAAATCTCTTATTCGATGGTTTAACATATAAT
>NC_090878.1:9129117-9159117 GCF_036669935.1 Montipora foliosa | reverse complement strand
GCGACGTTCTCGCTTGCTTTAGGGGGTCTGTGTTGGTAGTAAGTCGTATGCGATTTGGGTTATGGAATTCTCAGAAAGAGATGACTTTTGCCCGGTTTCGTGCTCATGAGCCCTGGCTGATTTACTTACGGGCTTCATCTGTGATGACAATGACAGGTGTACTGATATTTCCACCACCCTTGACAGTAGATGCAAACACTGTGATGCTGTAGTTGGTGTATTCATTCAGATCTGTTAGAGTAGCTTCAGTGTCAGTCACATTCTTAGTTAGTTCACGACCATCAGATAACGCCTTGTAGGAAACTGTGTAGCCCAATATAACACCATTTTGATCGGCAACTGGCACTTGATCCCACTCAACAAAAATAGTGGTAGAACCTGTGCTGCGTCCAGTGACGTTAGCTGGAGGAGCATTTGGCCCTGTAGAAATGGAGATAGCAAGCACAAGAGATATGCAAACTTAGGATGTTCACATAACTGAGATTAACAAATACATGTACATTCCACTTGTTGAAAAAGATGAAAATGCTATAAACTCAGTGTTCCATGTACCGTTGCCTTTTTGCCATTAAGGAGTTTAAGAAACCACGACGGCTACGGCGACAAAAATGTCACTTCAAAAGATAACTTTGAGCTATTTTAAGTAATTCATGATTATTCCATCTTTTTTATATTATACAATATGGGCGAATTGTCCTATAACTGGATTGGTACGGACGGATTTGAAGTAAAGATTGAGAATGAAAGATTCACTGTAGTTTGTCCACGTTGTCGTCAAAACCTTAACTTTGGTCATGTCACGTAGTAGTTTCGACGAGTACCGGAGATAAATGTTAAAAAAATGCGTGCCGCACGTGCAGCACGATCATTTGGGTTCTTTTAACCAATAATATTACTGCTTTTTGGCATTGTCATTGTTTGGCTACAGCTTCGGCAACGCCACAAAACAATAATATCATTGGTTGAAAGAGAAGAAAAACAATCGTAATGCACGCGCGCCACGAATTATAACTCGTGCAGTACTCTGCATAACAACAACGTGAAATCACCAAATTTGAGCTTTTAACGACAACACAAGCGTACAAATGCGAACCTTTCAACTTATATTTTCACTCTGAAACCACTCGTGTAAATTTAGTTTTAGGATAACAAGAAAGAATCACGAAAGACATAGGATTGTGTAAAGTTATATTTTGAGGGTGACGTTTTCGTCGCCGTCCGAAAGTCCCTATTGCAAACGAAGACTACATTATAAAAAACGTTTATCAACAAGTGTTGGAATAAATTATGTGGTTTTGAGCCATAAGCGAAGTAAGCGAAGTTCGAGAGCTGACAAAAGAAGACAATTTGCATTGCTGTGCGGAGACAGTGCGACCCAGTGGTTAGGGCGCAGTCAACACTAACGGCCATCTGTCAAACTGACATTGGACATTTCCTTACAATTACACGAAGCAATATCCCATTTTAATATTGACAAGCTTACCGCTCTAAAAAGAATGAAAACAGGCAGAATTACAGCTTTACTTTAACAAGAAATAGCGTTTCTAAGCTATGCCGGGCTGATCTACAGTATTTAGGTCTAAAAACCCCGTTGAAGACGGTTAACTTTCAATTGTTTTGCTGGGTACTACTATTTCAATACTCTAAAAAATTCGATTTTCCAGGAGTTTGTCTCGTTAGTCTAGTGTATATCGGAAACTGCAAGGTGAAGCCAGCGATCCGGGTTCAACTCTTTGCCTCGCCTATTGTGAATCTTCTCAGCTTGTTTAAAATCTTTGTTTCGTTAAAGTAGATTTGAAGTCTAAAGTAGACTGTACGTCGTATAAGTTGAATAAAAAGAAAAATGTCAGTTTGAGGGATGGAAAGAAGTGATCGACCTTAGGGCGCTTTCCTTGAGATCCAGGGATCCACGGTTAAAGACACGTTCTGACCACTAGTTCAATTTGCTCGTGGTAGTCCCTGGTTCAACTTCTCAGCTGTACTTGTAAATAGCCAACTAGTTTGCTTCCGGCCAGTTGGGATTCTTAACGGTTTTCACTTATGGCGTTATTTTATTCAAACATGATAAAAGAAAACGGTCTATTTGAGATTATCTGGACAACGTTGCATACGACTATTAAAGCCGTCTATAACAATTTAATTTCATGACAATTGGCACACATTTTCCATGCGAAATGAGTTGCAGTCATGATAAATTATATTTTACGGCGACGTTCTCGCTTGCTTTAGGGGGTCTGTGTTGGTAGTAAGTCGTATGCGATTTGGGTTATGGAATTCTCAGAAAGAGATGACTTTTGCCCGGTTTCGTGCTCATGAGCCCTGGCTGATTTACTTACGGGCTTCATCTGTGATGACAATGACAGGTGTACTGATATTTCCACCACCCTTGACAGTAGATGCAAACACTGTGATGCTGTAGTTGGTGTATTCATTCAGATCTGTTAGAGTAGCTTCAGTGTCAGTCACATTCTTAGTTAGTTCACGACCATCAGATAACGCCTTGTACGAAACTGTGTAGCCCAATATAACACCATTTTGATCGGCATCTGGCACTTGATCCCACTCAACAAAAATAGTGGTAGAACCTGTGCTGCGTCCTGTGACATTAGCTGGAGGAGCATTTGGCCCTGTAGAAATGGAGATAGCAAGCACAAGATATATGCAAACTTACAATGTGCAAATAACTGAGATTAACAAATACATGTACATTCAACTAGTTGAAAAAGATGAAAATGCCATAAACTCAGTGTTCCATGTACCGTTGCCTTTTTGCCATTAAGGAGTTTAAGAAACCACGACGGCTACGGCGACAAAAATGTCACTTCAAAAGATAACTTTGAGCTATTTTAAGTAATTCATGATTATTCCATCTTTTTTATATTATACAATATGGGCGAATTGTCCTATAACTGGATTGGTACGGACGGATTTGAAGTAAAGATTGAGAATGAAAGATTCACTGTAGTTTGTCCACGTTGTCGTCAAAACCTTAAATTTGGTCATGTCACGTAGTAGTTTCGACGAGTACCGGAGATAAATGTTAAAAAAATGCGTGCCGCACGTGCAGCACGATCATTTGGGTTCTTTTAACCAATAATATTACTGCTTTTTGGCATTGTCATTGTTTGGCTACAGCTACGACAACGGCACAAAACAATAATATCATTGGTTGAAAGAGAAGAAAATAATCGACCTATATTTTCACTCTGAAACCACTGGTGTAAATTTAGTTCTAGGATAACAAGAAAGAATCACGAAAGACATAGGATTGTGTAAAGTTATATTTTGAGGGTGACGTTTTCGTCGCCGTCCGAAAGTCCCTATTGCAAACGAACACTACATTAAAAAAAACGTTTATCAACAAGTGTTGGAATAAATTATGTGGTTTTGAGCCATAAGCAAAGTAAGCGAAGTTAGAGAGCTGACAAAAGAAGACAATTTGCATTGCAATGCGGAGACAGTGCGACCCAGTGGTTAGGGCGCAGTCAACACTAACGGCCATCCGTCAAACTGACATTGGACATTTCCTTACAATTACACGAAGCAATATCCCATTTTAATATTGACAAGCCTACCGCTCTAAAAAGAATGAAAACAGGCAGAATTAAAGCTTTACTTTAACAAGAAATAGCGTTTCTAAGCTATGCCGGGCTGATCTACAGTATTTAGGTCTAAAAACCCCGTTGAAGACGGTTAACTTTCAATTGTTTTGCTGGGTACTACTATTTCAATACTCTAAAAAATTCGATTTTCCAGGAGTTTGTCTCGTTAGTCTAGTGTATATCGGAAACTGCAAGGTGAAGCCAGCGATCCGGGTTCAACTCTTTGCCTCGCCTATTGTGAATCTTCTCAGCTTGTTTAAAATCTTTGTTTCGTTGAAGTAGATTTGAAGTCTAAAGTAGACTGTACGTCGTATAAGTTGAATAAAAAGAAAAATGTCAGTTTGAGGGATGGAAAGAAGTGATCGACCTTAGGGCACTTTCCTTGAGATCCAGGGATCCACGGTTAAAGACACGTTCTAACCACTAGTTCAATTTGCTCGTGGTAGTCCCTGGTTCAACTTCTCAGCTGCACTTGTAAATAGCCAACTAGTTTGCTTCCGGCCAGTTGGGATTCTTAACGGTTTTCACTTATGGCGTTATTTTATTCAAACATGATAAAAGAAAACGGTCTATTTGAGATTATCTGGACAACGTTGCATACGACTATTAAAGCCGTCTATAACAATTTAATTTCATGACAATTGGCACACATTTTCCATGCGAAATGAGTTGCAGTCATGATAAATTATATTTTACGGCGACGTTCTCGCTTGCTTTAGGGGGTCTGTGTTGGTAGTAAGTCGTACGCGATTTGGGTTATGGAATTCTCAGAAAGAGATGACTTTTGCCCGGTTTCCTGCTCATGAGCCCTGGCTGATTTACTTACGGGCTTCATCTGTGATGACAATGACAGGTGTACTGATATTTCCACCACCCTTGACAGTAGATGCAAACACTGTGATGCTGTAGTTGGTGTATTCATTCAGATCTGTTAGAGTAGCTTCAGTGTCAGTCACATTCTTAGTTAGTTCACGACCATCAGATATCGCCTTGTAGGAAACTGTGTAGCCCAATATAACACCATTTTGATCGGCAACTGGCACTTGATCCCACTCAACAAAAATAGTGGTAGAACCTGTGCTGCGTCCAGTGACGTTAGCTGGAGGAGCATTTGGCCCTGTAGAAATGGAGATAGCAAGCACAAGAGATATGCAAACTTAGGATGTTCACATAACTGAGATTAACAAATACATGTACATTCCACTTGTTGAAAAAGATGAAAATGCTATAAACTCAGTGTTCCATGTACCGTTGCCTTTTTGCCATTAAGGAGTTTAAGAAACCACGACGGCTACGGCGACAAAAATGTCACTTCAAAAGATAACTTTGAGCTATTTTAAGTAATTCATGATTATTCCATCTTTTTTATATTATACAATATGGGCGAATTGTCTTATAACTGGATTGGTACGGACGGATTTGAAGTAAAGATTGAGAATGAAAGATTCACTGTAGTTTGTCCACGTTGTCGTCAAAACCTTAACTTTGGTCATGTCACGTAGTAGTTTCGACGAGTACCGGAGATAAATGTTAAAAAAATGCGTGCCGCACGTGCAGCACGATCATTTGGGTTCTTTTAACCAATAATATTACTGCTTTTTGGCATTGTCATTGTTTGGCTACAGCTTCGGCAACGCCACAAAACAAAAATATCATTGGTTGAAAGAGAAGAAAAACAATCGTGATGCACGCGCGCCACGAATTTTAACTCGTGCAGTACTCTGCATAACAACAACGTGAAATCACCAAATTTGAGCTTTTAACGACAACACAAGCGTACAAATGCGAACCTTTCAACTTATATTTTCACTCTGAAACCACTCGTGTAAATTTAGTTTTAGGATAACAAGAAAGAATCACGAAAGACATAGGATTGTGTAAAGTTATATTTTGAGGGTGACGTTTTCGTCGCCGTCCGAAAGTCCCTATTGCAAACGAAGACTACATTATAAAAAACGTTTATCAACAAGTGTTGGAATAAATTATGTGGTTTTGAGCCATAAGCGAAGTAAGCGAAGTTCGAGAGCTGACAAAAGAAGACAATTTGCATTGCTGTGCGGAGACAGTGCGACCCAGTGGTTAGGGCGCAGTCAACACTAACGGCCATCCGTCAAACTGACATTGGACATTTCCTTACAATTACACGAAGCAATATCCCATTTTAATATTGACAAGCATACCGCTCTAAAAAGAATGAAAACAGGCAGAATTACAGCTTTACTTTAACAAGAAATAGCGTTTCTAAGCTATGCCGGGCTGATCTACAGTATTTAGGTCTAAAAACCCCGTTGAAGACGGTTAACTTTCAATTGTTTTGCTGGGTACTACTATTTCAATACTCTAAAAAATTCGATTTTCCAGGAGTTTGTCTCGTTAGTCTAGTGTATATCGGAAACTGCAAGGTAAAGCCAGCGATCCGGGTTCAACTCTTTGCCTCGCCTATTGTGAATCTTCTCAGCTTGTTTAAAATCTTTGTTTCGTTGAAGTAGATTTGAAGTCTAAAGTAGACTGTACGTCGTATAAGTTGAATAAAAAGAAAAATGTCAGTTTGAGGGATGGAAAGAAGTGATCGACCTTAGGGCACTTTCCTTGAGATCCAGGGATCCACGGTTAAAGACACGTTCTGACCACTAGTTCAATTTGCTCGTGGTAGTCCCTGGTTCAACTTCTCAGCTGCACTTGTAAATAGCCAACTAGTTTGCTTCCGGCCAGTTGGGATTCTTAACGGTTTTCACTTATGGCGTTATTTTATTAAAACATGATAAAAGGAAACGGTCTATTTGAGATTATCTGGACAACGTTGCATACGACTATTAAAGCCGTCTATAACAATTTAATTTCATGACAATTGGCACACATTTTCCATGCGAAATGAGTTGCAGTCATGATAAATTATATTTTACGGCGACGTTCTCGCTTGCTTTAGGGGGTCTGTGTTGGTAGTAAGTCGTATGCGATTTGGGTTATGGAATTCTCAGAAAGAGATGACTTTTGCCCGGTTTCGTGCTCATGAGCCCTGGCTGATTTACTTACGGGCTTCATCTGTGATGACAATGACAGGTGTACTGATATTTCCACCACCCTTGAAAGTAGATGCAAACACTGTGATGCTGTAGTTGGTGTATTCATTCAGATCTGTTAGAGTAGCTTCAGTGTCAGTCACATTCTTAGTTAGTTCACGACCATCAGATAACGCCTTGTACGAAACTGTGTAGCCCAATATAACACCATTTTGATCGGCATCTGGCACTTGATCCCACTCAACAAAAATAGTGGTAGAACCTGTGCTGCGTCCTGTGACATTAGCTGGAGGAGCATTTGGCCCTGTAGAAATGGAGATAGTAAGCACAAGATATATGCAAACTTACAATGTGCACATAACTGAGATTAACAAATACATGTACATTCAACTAGTTGAAAAAGATGAAAATGCCATAAACTCAGTGTTCCATGTACCGTTGCCTTTTTGCCATTAAGGAGTTTAAGAAACCACGACAGCTACGGCGACGAAAATGTCACTTCAAAATATAAGATTGAGCTATTTTAAGTATTTGATGATTATTCCATCTTTTTTATATTATACAATATCGGCGAATAATCCTATAACTGGATTGGTACGGACGGATTTGAAGTAAAGATTGAGAATGAAGGATTCACTGTAGTTTGTCCACGTTGTCGTCAAAACCTTAAATTTGGTCATTTCACGTAGTAGTTTCGACGAGTACCGGAGATAAATGTTAAAAAAATGCGTGCCGCACGTGCAGCACGATCATTTGGGTTCTTTTAACCAATAATAATACTGCTTTTTGGCATTGTCATTGTTTGGCTACAGCTACGACAACGCCACCAAACAAAAATATCATTGGTTGAAAGAGAAGAAAATAATCGACCTATATTTTCACTCTGAAACCACTGGTGTAAATTTAGTTCTAGGATAACAAGAAAGAATCACGAAAGACATAGGATTGTGTAAAGTTATATTTTGAGGGTGACGTTTTCGTCGCCGTCCGAAAGTCCCTATTGCAAACGAACACTACATTAAAAAAAACGTTTATCAACAAGTGTTGGAATAAATTATGTGGTTTTGAGCCATAAGCAAAGTAAGCGAAGTTCGAGAGCTGACAAAAGAAGACAATTTGCATTGCAATGCGGAGACAGTGCGACCCAGTGGTTAGGGCGCAGTCAACACTAACGGCCATCCGTCAAACTGACATTGGACATTTCCTTACAATTACACGAAGCAATATCCCATTTAAATATTGACAAGCTTACCGCTCTAAAAAGAATGAAAACAGGCAGAATTAAAGCTTTACTTTAACAAGAAATAGCGTTTCTAAGCTATGCCGGGCTGATCTACAGTATTTAGGTCTAAAAACCCCGTTGAAGACGGTTAACTTTCAATTGTTTTGCTGGGTACTACTATTTCAATACTCTAAAAAATTCGATTTTCCAGGAGTTTGTCTCGTTAGTCTAGTGTATATCGGAAACTGCAAGGTGAAGCCAGCGATCCGGGTTCAACTCTTTGCCTCGCCTATTGTGAATCTTCTCAGCTTGTTTAAAATCGTTGTTTCGTTGAAGTAGATTTGAAGTCTAAAGTAGACTGTACGTCGTATAAGTTGAATAAAAAGAAAAATGTCAGTTTGAGGGATGGAAAGAAGTGATCGACCTTAGGGCGCTTTCCTTGAGATCCAGGGATCCACGGTTAAAGACACGTTCTGACCACTAGTTCAATTTGCTCGTGGTAGTCCCTGGTTCAACTTCTCAGCTGCACTTGTAAATAGCCAACTAGTTTGCTTCCGGCCAGTTGGGATTCTTAACGGTTTTCACTTATGGCGTTATTTTATTCAAACATGATAAAAGAAAACGGTCTATTTGAGATTATCTGGACAACGTTGCATACGACTATTAAAGCCATCTATAACAATTTAATTTCATGACAATTGGCACACATTTTCCATGCGAAATGAGTTGCAGTCATGATAAATTATATTTTACGGCGACGTTCTCGCTTGCTTTAGGGGGTCTGTGTTGGTAGTAAGTCGTATGCGATTTGGGTTATGGAATTCTCAGAAAGAGATGACTTTTGCCCGGTTTCGTGCTCATGAGCCCTGGCTGATTTACTTACGGGCTTCATCTGTGATGACAATGACAGGTGTACTGATATTTCCACCACCCTTGACAGTAGATGCAAACACTGTGATGCTGTAGTTGGTGTATTCATTCAGATCTGTTAGAGTAGCTTCAGTGTCAGTCACATTCTTAGTTAGTTCACGACCATCAGATAACGCCTTGTACGAAACTGTGTAGCCCAATATAACACCATTTTGATCGGCATCTGGCACTTGATCCCACTCAACAAAAATAGTGGTAGAACCTGTGCTGCGTCCAGTGACGTTAGCTGGAGGAGCATTTGGCCCTGTAGAAATGGAGATAGCAAGCACAAGAGATATGCAAACTTAGGATGTTCACATAACTGAGATTAACAAATACATGTACATTCCACTTGTTGAAAAAGATGAAAATGCTATAAACTCAGTGTTCCATGTACCGTTGCCTTTTTGCCATTAAGGAGTTTAAGAAACCACGACGGCTACGGCGACAAAAATGTCACTTCAAAAGATAACTTTGAGCTATTTTAAGTAATTCATGATTATTCCATCTTTTTATAGTATACAATATGGGCGAATTGTCCTATAACTGGATTGGTACGGACGGATTTGAAGTAAAGATTGAGAATGAAGGATTCACTGTAGTTTGTCCACGTTGTCGTCAAAACCTTAAATTTGGTCATTTCACGTAGTACTTTCGACGAGTACCGGAGATAAATGTTAAAAAAATGCGTGCCGCACGTGCAGCACGATCATTTGGGTTCTTTTAACCAATAATATTACTGCTTTTTGGCATTGTCATTGTTTGGCTACAGCTTCGGCAACGCCACAAAACAATAATATCATTGGTTGAAAGAGAAGAAAAACAATCGTGATGCACGCGCGCCACGAATTTCAACTCGTGCAGTACTCGGAAATTACCAAATTTGAGCTTTTAACGACAACGCAAGGGTACAAATGCGAACCTTTCAACCTATATTTTTACTCTGAAACCAGTGGTGTAAATTTAGTTTTAGGATAACAAGAAAGAATCACGAAAGACATAGGATTGTGTAAAGTTATATTTTGAGGGTGACGTTTTCGTCGCCGTCCGAAAGTCCCTATTGCAAACGAACACTACATTAAAAAAAAACGTTTATCAACAAGTGTTGGAATAATGTGGTTTTGAGCCATAAGCAAAGTAAGCGAAGTTAGAGAGCTGACAAAAGAAGACAATTTGCATTGCAGTGCGGAGACAGTGCGGCTCAGTGGTTAGGGCGCTTGCCTTGAGATCCAGGGATCCACGGTTAAAGACACGTTCTGACCACTAGTTCAATTTGCTCGTGGTAGTCCCTGGTTCAACTTCTCAGCTGCACTTGTAAATAGCCAACTAGTTTGCTTCCGGCCAGTTGGGATTCTTAACGGTTTTCACTTATGGCGTTATTTTATTAAAACATGATAAAAGGAAACGGTCTATTTGAGATTATCTGGACAACGTTGCATACGACTATTAAAGCCGTCTATAACAATTTAATTTCATGACAATTGGCACACATTTTCCATGCGAAATGAGTTGCAGTCATGATAAATTATATTTTACGGCGACGTTCTCGCTTGCTTTAGGGGGTCTGTGTTGGTAGTAAGTCGTATGCGATTTGGGTTATGGAATTCTCAGAAAGAGATGACTTTTGCCCGGTTTCGTGCTCATGAGCCCTGGCTGATTTACTTACGGGCATCATCTGTGATGACAATGACAGGTGTACTGATATTTCCACCACCCTTGACAGTAGATGCAAACACTGTGATGCTGTAGTTGGAATTTCGTGTTTATGTACTCAAAATTTCGAGGTTGTGAATACAAAGTTGTGAGTTTGAAAATTTGGAGCAGGAAAACTGATCACGAAATGCCGCGTCCCTTATGGGCCACCGTACTTATGCCTCTGATTCCGTAGTGGTCAAGTTTGTAAAGTAAGACCGAATGAAAAACGGCTACTCGATTCCTTTCTTTATTAGGACTAAACGTTTACTCATACACTTTTTATATTTTAGTATCACCCAACTAGTGAACTAATGCAAATCCTGCATTTTGATTGGCTACGCTACTAGATGACTATTAGTAATAGTCCTCGAGTATCGAAAAGCGTAACCTTTTCTTTCGTTTTATCCCGGCCAAATAAATATTTCTTCAACTTGCATTCGCTAACTTTGTTATTGCCTTTTCTGTTCAACTAGTTGGCCCTCAAGAGCCACGGGTCAATAGCCCATTCGGCTTCGCCTCATGGGCTATTGACCCTTAGCCCGCAAGGGCTACGGGTCTAATTGTTAAATAAGAACTAATGCATGATGTCAAAACTGCTTCAGCGCCAATGAAAATATGTAGTTTATTTATAAAAACATCTGACGTCCATTCTCACAGCACCCGCTTCTCTACTTCTAGTACTTTTTACATAAATGCACTTGAAGTGCAAAGAATCGGTGCCACACTATAGAATGACATACCACGTAATCTTAGTGACCTACTAAAAGGTCTTTCAAAGCAAGGATTAAAAAATTCATTGCCTCATGAGTATGCTGAACAAAGAAAATGCCTTTCTTGATATATACGAAATCATTCGTATTAAAACCCGCGAAATCTTGTAAGCAACTACAACCCATATCGTCCGTTATGGAAAAAATCTAGTCTTAACATTCTTCACTTGCTCTTAATTTTAGTAGTTTTAAAATAATATTCTCTATCATTCTAGTATCATTATATCTTCCAATTTATAATACATTTAGACTATCTACTTGCTCACTGGCCCGCCTAGATTAACCCTTGCAATCCGAGGGCCAGATAAGATGCAACTCTTACTTAATACGTGTAGGAAAAAATAAAGACTGTTGTTAAAATGATCAACCGTATGAAACCCTTTTCTTAAATGGAGAAAAATTCTGCAAGAGAATAATTTCTTTATATCCATATTATCTCGTATAGTGTAATCACAATATCTAGAATGGCATGTCGAGTTAAAGTATTTCTCTTGCAATCCATATTGATCCTTGATTAAAGCGGCTTTGCCGAGGTAAGTAATCACAGTAATGATTATCAGAAGGAGGAGTCACAGACGCAAGCTTTGAACCAACAGTTCAAAAATAGTCATTGAGGAAGTTTGGCAATTGCCAAGGATCACGGGTTTTAGTTCAAGTATTGTTTTAGGATTACGGCTTCTACGAAGAATTAGGCGATTAGTTCAACCTAAAGTTTCTGTCATACTGTTAATATTTACACTACAGTAAGCATGACACCAGAGTTTCTTATTCAAACGTGAAAGATTAATATATTTTTTTTAAATCAAGTCAAGCTGTAACATCACCAAAGAGGAAAACGATATGGGGCACCATAAGAACACCCTTTTCTCAACTTCAAACGTTTTCAAATAGAAGATACCGAATTACAACATCAACCACTGACATAAGCTAACAGTGCAATCATAAACTTACTGTCCTCATCTGTGATCACAATGATAGGTGCACTTTTATTTCCACCTCCTTTGATAGTAGATGCAAACACTGTTATGCTGTAGTTGGTGTATTCATTCAGACCTTTCAGAGTAGCAGTAGTTGTTGGAGCAGTCACAATATGAGTTTGTTGAGACCCATTAGGCAATGCCATGAAGGTAATCGTGTAACTCAATATAACACCATTTTGATCAGTAGCTGGAACTTCGTTCCATTGAACAAAAATACTCGTTGAGCTTACATTGCGTCCAGTGACGTTGGCTGGAGGAGCATTTGGCCCTGTTGATAAAAATAATAGATACTGAATTACAACATCAATCACTGACATTATAAGCTAACAGTGCAATCATAAACTTACTGTCCTCATCTGTGATCACAATGATAGGTGCACTTTTATTTCCACCTCCTTTGATAGTAGATGCAAACACTGTTATGCTGTAGTTGGTGTATTCATTCAGACCTTTCAGAGTAGCAGTAGTTGTTGGAGCAGTCACAATATGAGTTTGTTGAGACCCATTAGGCAATGCCATGAAGGTAATCGTGTAACTCAATATAACACCATTTTGATCAGTAGCTGGAACTTCGTTCCATTGAACAAAAATACTCGTTGAGCTTACATTGTGTCCAGTGACGTTGGCTGGGGGAGCATTTGGTCCTGTAGATAAAAAAATTGAGAACACTCAAGCATCGATCACAGTTTTAAAAGAGCTGGATAATACTACATTTTTAAAATAGAGACTTTCCGAGTCTGAATCTGCAAACAAACTCGACCTGCTAAAGATTTACCTGAAGGGTACAGCCGATATATCCTCGTGCGGTTGAAACTTAAGTTCTAACCAGATCTTTTGTTGACTTAACTGTCCGCGTAATGAGCTTGACGAGCTGACCGCGTGCTTTATACAAAACATTGTTGAATTCAATATTGTTAAATGATGTTGCACAGTGCTGAACGTGGTGGCCAAACGAATATGCCACGTTTTGGATCCTACTCTCATTCTCTTTTAATCACTTCATACGCTTGCGCCGTAAGTTAGAAAACTGTAACAGGTTATTACGTCTCCCTCTATAAATAACGAGATGATGATGATGATATAATTGTCTTGTTTATCATAATTTACCACTTACTTTGTTAAACGCCTACAAATAATTCAAACAGCATGTGGAAGCTTTGTTGTAAGTAAATTTGTTGAAAGTGAGGATATTATAAAGCTAAATTGGTTACGCTTTAAAGAACATATCGAATGGCAGTGGTCAAAGTTAGTTCACAAGGTGATTTTTTCTCATGAATGGCCAAGTTACTTGCGACTGAAGAAATTTAAGCACAATTGAACTCTGAAGTCCAGTGCAGCTATGCAGCTTGAAATCCCACTAGTATCACACAATTTATCAAGACCAAGCTGCTAAGAGCTTTAATATTTTACGTGGATGTGTAAGGAACTGAATTGACTTTAATCAGTTCTCTAAGATGACTTTTAAGCAATTAATGAGAAAGGTCAAAGATAAGCTCTCAGCTTAATCACTTTATTAAACATTGCTAAATAGGTATCCTTATTTTACCTCTTTTTACATTTTTAACTTTATTTGTATTTTAGTAGACGAAGAGCCACCTTGTGGAAATGCTGAATAAAGCCATTATTATTATTATCATCATTATCATCATCATCATCAGCATCATCATTATTATTCATTCCTTATAGACTCAGGCAGGATGTTCAGCCTGGTGTTTATAGTAATTGGGAGCAGGTTACAGGACTTTTCCTTCTTCTCACAGGGATAGTACTTTCCTTAGTATCTTTGCTGTCCCCAACAATGCTGTTTTCTGGATAACTTCCAACCTCACCTTCACACCGATTCGTTATTATTATTATTATTATTATTATTATTATTATTATTATTATTATTATTAGAATAGGTTTTGTCAATAACTTAACTAGAAAACATTGCGATAGGACAAAAGTTAAAACCATCACGGTTAAAAACTCTAAAAAACTGTTAAAAACTTTTAAAAAACTTTAAAAAGTCATGACGTTTCGACGTTTACTTAACGTCATTTTCAAGTAAAAATGAATAAGAAAAAGTTAATTGAATATAAATCTACAAAACAAATCCTTAGAGAATAAAATCAAGCGCTATTAAATGTGAGAAAATATTTGCACGCAGTGTGATGTAAACAATAGGCCACTTCAGAAAATACCATAATACTCTTTGTTTAACCACCCAAAATTTGCATAAGCATTGTTTTTGTTTTCTCTTGGGGACTATTGTAAGTCCCAAGAGAAACTTGAAACAATGCTTATGCAAAATTTCGGGGAAAAAACAAAGAGTATTACGGTATTTTTCGAAGTGGCCTATTTAGCACGAACGGAGTCCTTAATTCTGGGTATTTAGCCCAGGTTTTAGCTCCTTAATAAACAACATCTCAAACATTAAGCAGTCAAACTTCGATACACATTTTGTCAAAACTGAGAATTGTTTGTCCTTCAAATCGAACTTCGATAGGCCATGGATCAGAAGCTATATACATAATCTCACTTGTGCTTCCAATTTTTTCTGGGTCATTGCCCCTTCTTTAGCTTCCTAATTTAGTACAACAACAACAACAACAACATCTTTATTTCTTACAATTAAATATACAAGTATCACACCACCTACAAATAGCAAGGCTAATCGAGGCAGGTGGTGTGTAGACGGCGTAAGATTTATTACGAATAGTTGAAGTGAAAAAAAGTATCATATTTACAATAAAAAAAGGTCAGTCACGATAGAAATTGAGATAAGAAAATCAGCTATTTAGACAAGCGGGGGCTAATATTTTTTAACATCAGAGATTATCATGTTTAGGTCAGCATATCTATCCTGAACTTCAAATATTTTCAACAGAATTGTATGAACTTTTTCCTTAAAGACAGATTTTGAAGAATTTCGTAAATTTTCAGGTATACTATTCCAAATTTTGGCTCCCATGCATAATAGAAAACGAATCATTTTTCTGATTCTAGAGTGGCTAATGTAATAATTTCCAGAAGAGGAGGTGCTGTAAGAGTGGATTTGTTGAGTAGGAATAAAGAGATGTGAAATATTATGAGGGGCAGTGTTATTTTAAACATCAAACACTAACACCGAAGAAAGCTTAAAATAGAGCATTGTAATAGGCATAATGTTAGAGTGAAGAAAATAAGAGACGGCATGAGAGCGGAAAGGTGCGAAGTTAATTAGGCGCACAGCTCTCTTTCGTACTAGTATTTTAAATTGCTTTGGGCATTCCACGATCCATGTTTTGTCATACTGGTTCCCAGATCTACTCTTTCCCACATCTCGTACCCAGGCCATGTGTACAGTTTGGTCGTATTTGAATTCTTTTGTCGCAAGCAAGGCTGACGTTTACAGGATACTTCGCAAAATTTTGGAGCGAAGGGAAATTTTTGCTAGCTTTTTCTTCCATGTAAGTAACCAGGTATCCTTTTTTCTTTATTTTAAACTATAATTTTGCTTCAGAACGTCCATGATACACATGATGAGTTGTGTTTGGTAAGAGTTACTTTCCAATTTTAGTTAATCGACTTGGAAGCCTTGGTCGTGTTAGTCTGTCCATGGTTTTTAGGGCTAGTTTTTGTCCAGAGTTGCGGCTTGTTGTTCTTCTCTTTTTCCTTTCTTGACTCGGCACGAGGGGGTTGGGTAGAGGTCCAGCGCTGGACTAGAAACCCCCTTGCTCGGTTGCACTCTACCCCTGAAGATTCGCAGCCATTTACGAGCCTAATGGTGTCGCAGTCAGCTTGTCTTTATCTTCGGGATTTTTGAATTTGCCTCAAGGAACTGGTGTTTCATATTCCATGGGATTTCTTTAGTTTTTTCCATAAATTATATCTTTTACGAACGAAGATTTTAGTGTAAAGATTTTTCATCTTTATTATTCCCATTTTTAAGAACGAACAATTTTCATGGTCAAATATTTAGTAATCCCTCCTACGTGATTTAGTTTTTCGTACATGTACATGTACTATCCGACTGTTTCTGAGATTAAATTTTTAATTTCACACAGAGTTTGTTTCGTTAGTTAACCTTATTTTGGGGTTGAGAGTTTGCTTTGTGAACATCTCCCCCTCATTTTACAGACTAACCATAACTTTTGTCTATGATTTTCCCTCAATTCACCATCCACACACACACTATTCCCCATAACTACCTACTGATTAATGAATGTTTTAATTAGTAGAGAGAAACCCCTTCTTGTAAGGCGGATTCTTCTAAAAACACCAACTAAGACAGCCACAAAGGTTACTAGGTTATCTGCTGCATCATATATTCATATTAAACAAAAAACACTTCAGTGTGAACTTAGTAATAAACTAAAATTTGAGGAAATTTTCTTTCATGAATGAAGACGACAACACCTTTATCTTAAGTTCAAATTTACTCATCACATAGATTATGCTACATACATGTAGCTATGCTCTGTTTCTCCATACTGCTACATTCTACAACTACCAGCACACTACTAGACAGGTGGAAGAAGGTGACCCTGTAACAGACTATGGTTCTGTTTGGAGGGAGAAGTGATACTCTAACCAGTCCCTACGGATAACGTAGCATAGAATAAGTTCCCCCTGGGGAAAAATAACACTGGGGTAAAATAAATTAGGAAAGTAAACTCACTATCTTCATCTGTGATTACAATGATAGGTGCACTGACATTTCCACCTCCCTTGATAGTCGATGCAAAAACTGTGATGCTATAGTTGGTGTATTCGTTCAAACTTGTCAGTGGAGCATTGGTTGTTGGAGCAGTCACATTCTGAGTTTGTTCAGGACCATTTGGTAACTCAGTGTAAGTAACAGTGTAACGCAATATAACACCATTTTGATCAGCCGCTGGAACTTCCTCCCACTGAACAAATAGACCAGTAGAACTTGTGTTGTATCCAGTGACATTAGCTGGAGGGGCGTTTGGCTCTGTTGAGAATTAGTAAGAGGATTAACATAAGTAACATCTTTCTATAATTATTTAAAGAGGGATTTTACTGAATGAATTACAATAGAACAGACAGTTTAGAGAATCACACAACTTGTCACATTCCACTTTAACTAAACTGTTAAAATAAAAGTCAAAAACTTAAACCAAAGCTCTTGTAAGGGCCGGAGAGGCAAAGTCATTGATCCTCTCAGGAGACTTCAATATTATTGTCAGTGCCATATGGCCTACGGTACATGTAACAATACCACTAGGTTAGGTGAATCATTTTGTTTTCCCAAACTGCTTCTGACTGAAAGTTTCTGGGTGTTGAGTACTCTCATATCATGACCTCAGGCTATGTATGGGAACATCTTTAGGTTTCTATATTTGATCAGTTGCCTTCAATTCTACTTGGGCACCACAATAATTCCTTTTTACATACTAAAGTATATAAATCCTTTGGCCCCTTTCTGATGTGCAGTTCCCAGACTCTTTGCTTTCTCTCACAGCAGTCTCATTTACGCTGTCTTTGCAACACTAAATAGTTTCAAAAGGTATGGCCTGCTCACTTAAATTAAGTGCTATTATCTGTGCCTAGTATGGATCAACTTTTTAGTGTCCTCCTTGGTGAGAAAGCAAGGCTGCAAAAATGAGGCTATCATGTTAAGCATGGGTCTTAACCCTTTCACTCCCGTGGGGTTCCCCATTGACGAGTAAAATCGTCTGGCGTTAGACAGAGTAAAATCTATAAGTGGCACTCTTGGGAGTGAAAGGGTTAAAACAATGACCCACAACACATTGGACAATATCCACAGTGGGTGTGTTGCAGCACATTGTAACTAGGATGCTGTGGACTACATAAAATACTATTTTAAACATATCCTCATTATTCTTGTTGCTTCAAAATGCCAGCGAGAAATACCATTTTAAATAGAGCTGTTTTCAATAATTGAGTGTCGAAAGTAATTAGCGAATTACTTTGGTTTTGCATCTACTTCACTCAGTGATTGGTTCAAAGTTCTCACACCACTTTTTCAAGCAATCAGAAGTGAAACCAAAACCAACCATGGCTCGCGCGTGCACATTTTCGCACGCTTTGCGTCGGCTACGTGTAATTACTTCGAGTTTTGATTGGTTTACTGCATTTGTCTCCAACCTTTTTGATTGGCCAAAGTAATTACTTTGGTTTTGGTTTTACGACACTCATTTGAAATTCGCTCTAATCACTAAATGCACCCTAAATGTAAATGACATCACTGAAGTGCGCCAAGAGTCACACAACTCAAGTGTGTTATCATAAAGAATACATACGACAGATGACAATGAATTTGAAAACAGGGAACAAGTTAGCGATGACCGATTAACTTACTCCCCAGGCACCCTAGGACGCCCCCCGTTGAAGAGTAAAATCGTCTGGCGTTACACAGAGTAAAATCTGTTAAGTCTCACTCCCAGGAGTCAATGGGTTAATGTCTTTGTCTTCGTCTTTATTGAATATACAAGTACAAATACATGTACACACCTATATTTACATTTTATTAATTAAAAATAAAAGTATATTTAAAATACAGTCTATTAATAAAACTAGATTTAAAACGTTCCGTGTTAACACAAGGTAGTAGGCTTGTTTGGGATCTTAGACGTTTTGAGGATTCTTTAACTCTGGGCAACAAATTTTTTAGCGGATGAGTAGGTAAACAACTAATCCTCTTGGAGATTGACCTGTCTGTTTTTTCAAGCAAATCATACGTGTAGATATCTATAGCATAGGATATAAAACGGCATTTGTGACAGCTGTGAAGGAACCGCTGCACAGTATTTAGTTCAGGTACGGAGGCAGCAAACACCGGTAAACCATACGAAATTTTAGGTAAAACTAAAGATTGAAATAAATGATCAATTTCAACCTTGGTTATATCCTTCCTTCCTTAAGCTCCTTAACACATAGAGACACCTATTTGATTCGAAGAGTTTTCTTTTGATGTGTTCCGTAAATCTGCCATTGCCCTGGAAAGTCACTATGAGTAGCACTAGAAATTCGGCCTGCTCTATATTACCAATAGGACTAGGTTTATAAACAGAGAGAACAAAAACTCTGTACAAACTTACTGCCTTCATCTGTTCTGACAATGATAGGGACACTGATATTCCCATCTCCTTTGATAGTAGATGCAAACACTGTTATGCTGTAATTGGTGTATTCATTCAGACCTGTCAGTGTAGCATGAGTTGTTGGTGCAGTCAGAGTTTGCTCAGGCCCATCAGGTAATGCTCTGTAGGTAACTGTGTAACTCAATATATCACCATTTTGATCAGCAGGTCGAACTGGGTCCCATTGAAGAAAAATACTAGTAGAGCTTGTGTTAAATTCACGAAGGTCTTCAGGAGGGGCATTTGGCTCTGTAATGAAAGAGAAAAAACAAAAACATTAAGAACTAAGGGCGTGGAAAGTTGAACTTGGTTCCATTGAACAACTATATTGGTAGAGTACAAGGAAAGGTTACGTTTATACAAACGTTGGCCGTGTAGCACTTATATTTTAAACAGAGTTAACTGAATAGAGTGTAATGTGAAGTGCTAGATTTCAATCCCATATGAAGCATGTGAGCGTCAGCCCTACAGATGGAAATGGGCCCACACAAGGACAGAGAAAAAAACTCCTACCCTGGTCAGAGTTTTTCTCTGTCCTTGTGTGGGCCCATTTCCATCTGTAGGGCTGACGCTCACATGCTTCATATGGGATTGAAATCTAGCACTTCACATTACACTCTATTCAGTTAACTATATTGGTAGAGGTTGTGTTAACATTGCGAACATTACTAGGAGCAGCATTTGGTTCTGTTGAAAAAGGGGAAGGGCATAACATGCATTCTTTTAAATCTTTTTTTGCAATACCGATACAAAATGTTAATATCGTAATATATTTTGCTTCAACGATCCTTTTAGGACTTTCTGTTCCATTAATGATAAATAAATTATCGTTTTATTCTGCTTTTGATAGCAGAATAAATGGAACAAACAGGTTCAATTTTACTTGAAAGATAAAGGAGGGGGGGGGGGGGGGGGGCAGGGAGCAGGGATGGTGCACTCGCCTCCCACCAATGTGGCCCAGGTTCCCGGACCTGACGCCAAAAGTGCGTTGAATTTGTGTTGGTTCTCTACTCTGCTCTGAGGGTTTTTCTCTGGGTCGTCCGATTTTTCCCCCTCAGAAAAAACAGAATACAGCTGATTCCAGCTGGCTGTTACAAAGCTGTGCTCCAAGGTCACACATGGACTGTATAGCAGCAGCCAGAGGTGCCATAGTATGCTTTTGGTTCGACCTTGTTGAGCTGCGTCGTTGCTGTACTCGCGACGGCGATAAGCATGACAAACAAACAAAAAAAAGGATCATGTCCTTTTGGGATTTGCAAACTAATGCAAACCCCTCTCTCAAATACATGTATTTGCAGGGTTAATTAAATCATCTCTGCAAAAAAACAGCTTCTACTTTCTGAAACCCAATTCAAGTTCTTTGTTGTAAGCTTAATTCAGAAATGGAATACAAAGAAGTATAAAATGAATTGCATCATTCTATACATTTTGTTATGATACATTCAAGAAATACACAGCCTCAGCTAACAAACACATATTACGATTCTAGAATTTGTGAAACTTCACAAAATTTGAACTGTGGTATGGACAGGAAATGAAATTATGTTAGAAAGATCATTGCAGTTAGATAAGCAACTTGACCCTTTCATTCCCACGATTAAAACGTTCATTCTCCTAACTAGTACCATGGCTTTCTTTGTTGGGTTAATAAGTCATGAGAATTTGGTGTTACAGTACATTCAAGATCACACCTCTTGAGCTGATAGTTATCTTCATTCTCAATAACTGTCTGATTGACATTTCATTGAAATTGTGAGGAGAATTTACATACCGATCACTCAAGGGAGTCAAACAGTTAAGTGGGCTTGAACATGATTCAAACTCATGACCACTCGTGCCACTGACCAACTCCAAACTGGTTAATTATTATTGATAGCTCACTCAGAACTTGATTTTTGACTTAAATAAGCAAGAGCCCTCACTTCAGGGCTCTATTACCGGTATTCATTTGATGGAATAATAAGTAAGACAAATCATAAAACTGGCATTTTGATTGAGTTTACTGCATTGGCCAAATACATAATTATGCAATGTGACTAAAGTTTAAACAGCAACAAGTCTGTTATTTACATGAGACCTAAGAACTGGTGAGTTTAAAGTAAATGACTTTTCTTTTCTGAAGGGTACAGTACAGTCGATATACTTACTGTCTTGGTCTGTTGTGATTATAAGAGGGTCACTTTTAATCCCCAAACCCTTGGAAGTAGAGGCAGCCACTTTGATTTCATATTTTGTGTGTTCATTCAGATTCCTCAGGGTTATATTTCTGGATGGAACAGGAACTACCTCTAGTTTTGGGATGACTGGAGCTCCATTGTCTTCCAGTGCAACATAGTTAACTGTGTAACTTAATATTACACCATTCTTATTTTCTTCTGGAACTTCTCCCCAGCTAACAAATATGCTGGTAGAGCTTCTGTTTTGTCCCTGGACTTCACTTGGGGGAGCAGTTGGCGCTGTGAACAATGGAATTTATTTCATGAATATTATAGATACAGTAGTGACTGGAAGATTCAACCCAGTTTCTGAGTTATTGCCACATCATTTTTTCGCAACCATGCATCCGTCAATTCCTGTAGCGGGATGAATCATAGATATGTGTTATTTCTACATCACTTTTTCACTTTTTCCATCTCTCAGTATTCTCCCAGTAGGATGCTTTATAATAATTATTGTTACCTTAATTAAAGAAAAAACAGGGTTATGCTCCAAAGCTGCAACAGGAACGTGAAGCCCAGTAAAACCATGATAAAATGATGTAAGAGATAATTTTGACAAGGTGTTTTTTTAACACAACTTCAATATTATTTCAATGACAAATGTTTTAACTCAAGTAATGTTTAGCAGAAAACCAGGTGAGAAAGAAAAGGCGAACACTAATTCCCAAAGACCATTTCGCATGAAATAAAGGGAACTACAGGCCCGGCATCACATTAACAGCATTGGCAGCTAAGATCAAAACGAAGAATAATACTCCTAAACAGAACAAGACCTACTAGATAGAGATGGTTTTTGGAAGTGCAGGCCTGGGCTACTCGAAGCATGGTTAGAGCTAACCAGCATTAAGGACGGTGCCTACTAATTAAAGATATTTTTGCCCCGGTGTGTGATTATGCAGGAAATGTAGATCTTAACAAGTGTTATTGAAATCCAAAAAGAAAATTGGGGGTAAACACGCATTTTTCAAAGATAATTCATGAATAATCTTTGTAAAAAGCTTTAAAATACAAAGCAGTGTATGGCGTTCTTTCTCAAATTGAAGCTGAATTATCTCTGAAAAATGCATGGTTACCCCTAATTTTCTTTTTGGATACCAAGAGTACTTACTAAGATCTACTTTTTCCGGAAAGTTTTAAACCGCGCAAAAACATCCCTGTATTAGTAAGCATCACCGATAGGAAATCTGAGTATCTCGAGATGCGCAGAATATGTGCGCAATAACAATAGTAGGCACCGTCCTTAAATACCATGGAAACCTATACAATGTACATGTAGGTTTTGATACCTCTTAACCAATGGTTAACTTGGGGTATCCTAGGGGGCCTGAGAAGTCAATGGGTTAATTATTATTTTCCAAGTAATTTAAGGGTGCATCTGATCGACTGTATTCTGGAATTATAGAAATACATGGAATAGAAGTTAGAAATCCTTGGTGTTTATGGAGATTCGCATTAAAGTGCACTTAACCCCAAAATATTTTTTGCACTAAAATAAATCTTTGCACCTGTTCAAAACCTATTGAGGCCATTTTTTCCTTTTTCTAACAAATCCTGCCATTTTATAGGCTTCGAAAGTTGCAAAAATCCAAACATCTTTTGTTCACGACCGAGTCAGAAGGGGTGTGGATCTATTCCTGCTTTGACGTCACAATCTACTTTGCATGTATTTTTACAAAGAAATAATTCAATGTAAATCAGTATGTGACGTCAAAGCGGGAATAGACCCCCTCCCCTTCTGACTCAGTTGTGAACAAAAGATGCTTGGATTTTCGCAACTTTCGAAGCCTATAAAACGGCAGGATTTGTTAGAAAAAGGAAAAAATGGCCGCAATGGGTTTCGAACAGGTGCAAAGATTTATTTTAGTGAAAACAATTATTTTGGGGTTAGGTGCACCTTAAAATTGTCAAACACCTGCTAAAAGGATATTTTAAACGCATCTTTATTATCCCTGTTGCTTAAAAATGCCAGACATACCATTTTAAATCATCACTCCACATACGTGTATTGTCCACGTATATGGGGTCAATCGAACGCACCCTAAGATTCCATTATAAAAGCAACAAGAATGACCAAAAATCTAGTATATATTATGAAACAAGCAGCAAAGATACCCGTATGTATCAGTGACGTACATGTTGCAGTTAATTTTTGTTTTCAGTTGATTTCTATTTTCAACTACATGTAGTTAGTTTTTTTTAACTAGGTGATTTTATTTCCAACTAGTTAGTTTTTTTCTAACTAGGTGATTTTATTTTTAAGTAGGCAATATTTTTTTAACTAGGTAAAATTTTCAAAAACTGGGTAAATGTTTTTTCTCTGGTGCTATTGAAGGCCAACAAATTTTAGTGATTAAGGTCAAATGCTCAGCTGAGTGGTTTGGGTTACTGAGCACTTATTTTGAATGATTAGCTTTCATGTAAGGTTAGGGAGACTGCCTGCATTTTAGGAATTAGGGTTAAGCTTTCAATTTAGTGATTAGGGTTATGCACCATTTTATTTGAAACAGTTAGCATACCAGGAGGCGTATGACAACTGCAGACTGTCTATAAATATTGCTGATATTAAACAGTATTTAAGTCTAAGCACCCATTTGATTAGCGCTGATAAGCAGTATTTAAGTCTAAGCAACCATTTTAAAATAGTTAGCTTTCAATAACTGAGTTAGGATTAGTCTGCAGTCAGTGTACAAGGGCGAGACACTGCATTCCACGCATGGGATCGGCATGTATTGTAGTGATTGGAGTAATCAATTATCTGAAGTGTTTAGTCTAAAACAACCATTGTCTTGGTCATTGGGTTAAGAATATTGGTCCCTGGTTATTGGAAGTAAAGCATTCTTTCACTTGTAGGATAAAGGGGTTAGATTGTAAAGAAGCTGTGGTGCTGTGTCAGTGGGAAAGTGAATTAAGTAAAAGAAAGGGTTTATCAAGTGAAGTTGATATGGGAAATTGACCACTGTGAAGAAATTTGAAAGCTGGCATTTAGATTGTTAGCCCTTCCTCAGAGCTAAACCCTTTTTTTGTCTTTCACATAGTAGGACTACTTTTTGAAATGAGAAAATAGTGATATTTTTTTATGATTCCTTTGGAAATATAACTTGTTTAATACAAGATTGATAAATATTTCTCTCTCAGATTTTCAATTAACAAGAGCAGTATACTACCGGAAAGTAACTACATTACAATAATGTTACAATGGTATTATTATTTGGTACTGCTACAATATGGATAAACTTCAATTTACCTTGAAAGAAAATTTGTTTACTCATTTTGCAAAATGGCCTGTTTACATGCTACAGATTCAATCTAGTGGGCGAAATAAGTGATTGGAGTTTTCCAAACTTGGTCACTACTCGGGCAGAATGTTCTTTTTTTATATCAGTTACTTTCCCTAAAAGCAACTACTGTTTTTCACACTTGTGTCCTCTGTGAGAAATTCGACTATGTACTTGGGACAAGATTTGAAACAGTTCCCATTTTAGAGCTACTTTCTTGATGTTTGCCGTTGCTGTAAGCCCATTTCTTTTAAGTTATCATCTGATGTTCCCAGTTTGTTAATTGTTTCTGCTCAGATCGATCTTCCTTTCCTAACAGGCCGGGTTTTTTCTCTGTTTTTCTTTCAAGAAACGTTTGCCCTTCCTGTAAAAATCATCTTTTGAATAACAAGTTATTTGGAAATCTTTTCAATTCCTGTATTTCTCCATAGAAATCAATTTCATTTACGCTGTTGCATTGGCGTGACTCCTCCATTTTATCAGTGCTACAAGATTTACAACATGTGCATGGCTCTGGTGTCCAAATGTGAATAAATTAAAGTTGGACCGAGAGTGGCCTGGGATGAATAATAAAATATTTAATTATAAATTATGATGAGAGGTTTGCTTGAGTTGCTTGTGTGGTCAAGTGGATAAGAGAGTGGACAGCAGATCCAGAGATAGGGGTGACAAGTTCAAGTTTAATTTGGGTGAGTGAAAAAAAAGTCTTGACAAGTATGGATTGTCTGTGAGAAGTGCTGTAGAAGGGGGTGGGCATAAGGGATATCCGGTCCGCATACCCGCATCCTGTAAGATGCCATGATAAATACATGTACATGTGCTTACCTTCAGGAGTGTAGCAACTGGTAGAGCATTAGAAACAAACTGACAACTAACATGCTGCTCTACTTATTTTACGAGCCAGTTCCAGATTTCTTAAATCCTGTAATAAATTATTGGTTTATTCACAAAAATACAACTCACCAAAGACATCACATTTACCTAATTCTCTAATTAGGCGAACTCAATTAAACTTTTACAATTTGAGATATAAGTGTCCATATGCAAAATAAAAACTTACTGTCCTCATCTGTGGTCACAATGATAGGTGCACTTTTATTTCCACCTCCCTTGGAAGTAGATGCAAATACTGTAATGCTGTAGTTGGTGTATTTATTCAGACTCATCAGAGTAGCATTAGTTGTTGGAGCAGTCACATTACGAGTTTGTTCAGACCCACCAGGCAATGCCATTTTGAAGGTAACTGTGTAAGTCAATATTACACCATTTCGATCTGCAACTGGGACTTGGTCCCACTGAACCAAAATACTGGTAGAGCTTGTGTTGCGTCCAGTGACATTAGCTGGAGGAGCATTTGGAACTGTAGAAAAACACCCAGACATTTAAACTTAAGTTAAAAACCACATACGTGTATGTAACTACATGTCTTATGTCTGGGCCAGCAGACACAGAATGATGTAATTCCACTTTTAGAACAGAATTTAAACTTTAGTATCCACTCTTTAACCAATTGACACCTCAAATGCCCTAGGATGCCTCCAGTTGACGAGTAAAATCGACTGGCATTAGACAGAACAAAATCTATTTTCAGTATCACTCCCAAGAGTCAAATGGGTTGAAGGGGACATTATTAGTGTTTGAGTGGATGTAGGATTTGTACCTGACCCCAGAAATGAGACAACCCACTTCCGGAGCTTCTCCAAATTTTGGAAGGTCAAATTTCCGATTGTTCGGAAGTCATATCGGAAACTCAAGAGCAACTTTTCCAATGAAGTCCGAAGATTAAACACTGTTCATCAGAATGAGTGGTATCAGGACTTCCCATAGATAAAAAATATCGGTCTTCCGATTGTCCAGACTTGATCAATCATCCTATTAGCACTATGCACGGAATTTTGAAACATGAACTTGAAGTCTGTGTCATGCCAGATCTACGACCCTGTTTAGGAATATATGAAATTACCGTCTAGATGAAAAGGATGTTTAACTAACTAGTCAGCATTTCAAGGGTGTTTATGTTTAAAACATGTTTAAAATTGTTTGAAACATGTTTGAAACGTTGCTGTTTGGATGGAGTTTGAAAAATGTAGAAGGTGTTTGTCAGTGTTTGAAAAACAATACTGTGTTACATCTGTCAACAACTCACATTATCATGACTGCAGAAGTAAATTCCCATGAAAAGGTCGCTTAATTAATACACGTTGACAACCCGATGAAAATTTACGTTACACTAAATTAACAAGAATTTTTCACAAGTTAGGTTTACATGCATTAAATTAATGCAAGTACATGTAAATCAACGGACGTGTTGCACTTCACCTTTATTAAATAGGGTTACCTTGTTACGGGAAACTAACATTAATAATCAATACACCTTGACAACCGGATGAAAATTTACGTTACACTAAATTAATGAGAATTTTTCACAAGTTAGGTTTATACATGCATTAAATTAATGCGAATTTTTCGATAAGCATCTTGCTTTACTAACTGCGATTTTCATAATTCTGCGAACTCGCACTTTACATTTCTTAATGCCAAACTGCGTTTTGGCTTTCGTGAATAAAACCTTCCACGACAAGTCCACGGATGTTTCTAAGTATTTCTTACAGCCGAAATTTTGTTTTGAAGCCTAACTAGACCTTATCAATTCAAAAGATCTTTCAAAGTCTCAGTTTGTTGCAGTAACACGAATTTGCTGCACTTACAAAATCTCATCATATATAATGTCTCATGGAGAAAAAGAAGCATTTACAGTAGTTAGCTTTTAGGATTGCTCAAATGGATCTAGTGACGAACTAATAAGGTTTTGTAATGAAATAAAGATGCTTTAAAATAACAATGTTGTAAAATAGCATGCATTAAATTTACATCGACATTAATTAAGATACACTAAATTAACACGAATTTTGTAAAATTGCGTTAATAAAGTGCATTGTTACTTTCCTATAATAAGGTACATGTAGTATGGATATATAATCTCTGGAGATAAGCTGCCTACCATGTGGTAGGTGCATGGATTCAAACTAATAGGTTGTTATCATATCTACACATTTGCAATTGACAATATATCATCACTATGACTACGTCAATATTTACAATAATTCTAAATTTAATGTACCTTCTTCATCAGTGGTTGCATTCACTACAGAGCTTGCATCACTTTGACCAATGCTATTAATGGCAAACACCTTGAGGTAGTACATTGTAGCAGGATGAAGCCCTTCAAGAGTTGCATTGGTGGAATTGCCAGATACTACACAGGTACTGTTGGACAATCCTTGACAATTAACATCACTAAAAGTTTGATTATCCTCACTGATCTTTACTATGTATGAAGTAATTTCACTGTTCCCATTAAAACCAGCTGTCCAGGAAATTGCAAGTGTCCTTGATGTTGTGCTTATAATTCTCACATGTGGTGGGTCTGGTTTAACTGCAAAATTGAACATCGTTAATTTATGCACTATATTTTATCAAAATTTTCAGATAATGAACCACTAGTTTATATTGGCCAATCCCAAGTAAACAATAAATTAATGACCACAAATAACCATAAGTATGACTAATTTTCTGTTAATACATGAAGTCAAATGCTGAGCAACTTGTTCTCATTATCATAACCCATGAAAGAGATTTTTGACATTCTGAGACCCCATTCACATAAGACAATTGTTTAATTAACATGGGTTGTTAACAAAATGAAAATTAGTTTCAATACATGCTTTGATCTGTGCTAACTGTGTAGTCAACAAAAATCAGTACTGATATAAAAAAAGAAAGCACTTTGAAACTGTGTTAAACTAAACATCTTCAAAACATGGTTAGGATTTGGTGTGAACAGGGCATAAGTTAAACGTTAATACAAACCTTTAACAACCACCACCACTGTATCAGATGAATTATCAAGACTGTTTATAACCAAGCATGTGTAGTTCCCAGCATCTGCTGAGATACTTTGCCTGATCGTCAGCTGTATCGAACTTTCATTGAAATGAGTGATGTTTCCTCGAGTACCATTCTCCATAGTGACATTTCTTGATATGAGTCGTCCATCTTTCTGCCACTGTACTTCGGATGCAGCGGGGGAAGAGTTGTAGTGGCATGTCAGCTGTATTTCATTTCCTATGATGGTAAACTGTTCTGATGTACCGTCAATTGTCACCTCTGGTGGAACTGCAATTTAAAGCCAATTAGTTTTACAATACACAGTGCTGTAAATGTTGTAGTTTTTGTCTTTTCTATCCAAACTCAAGTAACATTATTCCATTGATGTCAAAACGCGTTCCCATAGAATCAAAGAATTAAACTGCTTCGGAGTAACTGCAGAATACCCTGCCACATTGATTTGAGTGGGTTCGAGTGAGTTATGTTTGCAATAGGAGAAGCTAAAATAGATGCTGGCTATGCGGTATGCAGTGAGTAATATATGGAAAAAGAAGCTGTCTTACACTGTAGTTGCTAGCTACGAGGTACATGGTATGCAGTGAGTAATAAGGGCGAGCCAAGAAGCTGTCTTAATTACTGGCTACACAGTAAGCACTATGCAGTGCATAATATATGCAAGAGAAGAAGGTATTTTAGTTTCTGGCTATGTGGTACACGGTACACAGCGAGCGGCAGGTCTTCTCTTCAGGTGACAGGTGATGGGTAACAGGTAAAAGATATACCTTGGTAGTTCACATTATTTCCTGTAATTTAAAGGCATTCTTTTGGAGGAGTACAGGAATACTGTAAATGCTCTCTTAAGTCCCCCCCCCCCCCCACCCTTTTCAGAGGAAGAAAGTTATTGAGCCCTCCAACCCTTTCACCCCTGAACTGGCCTACCAGCCATACTTGGTATTTTCTTAGTATTTTACTCTGTCTAACGGCAGACGATTTTACTTGTCAATGGGAAACCCCCAGGAGTCAATGGGTTAAGCCCCCCCCCCCCCCACCTTATTCTTCATAACCAAATTAATGAATGAAAGACTATTAATCACGACAGTAACATGAGGCCTGACCCTGTATGGTTTATTCACATGCTTGAATAAAAATCTTGCAAACTCCATATTACACAATCATTGCTATGGTCCAAAACATGAAGTAGGGAACCGTAACTCAAGCTCGTTTACTTCTTTTTTTTGTTACTGGAAATGTTTTTCGCTAAATTTAACAATAAACCCCCCCCCCCCCCCCTTCTCAAATACACCCACCCCTTCAAACGTGCCTGAACTA